>NW_021703779.1:37843886-37966740 GCF_005190385.1 Monodon monoceros
CTATAATCTCTTCAAATATTTTCTCAGTCCCTTTCTTTTTCTCTTCTTCTGGGACCCCTATTCTTGAAATGTTGGTGTGTTTAATGTTGTCCCAGAGATCTCTGAGACTGCCCTCAATTCTTTTCATTCTTTTTTCTTTATTCTGCTCTGTGGTAGTTATTTTCACTATTTTATCTTCCATGTCACTCATCTGTTCTTCTGCCTCAGTTATTCTGCTCTTGATTACTTCTAGAGAGTTTTTAGTTTCATTTGTTGTGTTGTTCATCATTGTTTGTTTGATCTTTAGTTCTTCTAGGTCCTTGTTAAACGTTTCTTGTATTTTCTCCATCCTATTTCCAAGATTTTGGATCATCTTTACTATCATTACTCTGAATTCTTTTTCAGGTAGACTGCCTATTTCCTCTTCATTTGTTTGGCCTGGTGGGTTTTTACCTCGCTTCTTCATCGCTGCATATTTCTCTGTCTTCTCAGTTTTCTTAACTTCCTGTGTTTGGGGTTTCCTTTTTGCAGGCTGCAGGTTCATAGTTCCCATTGTTTTTTGCATCTGCCCCCGTTGGCTAACGTTGGTTCAGTGAGTTATAAACACTTTTTCTTTCAGTTAGCTCAAAGCTTTGTAATGCTCTGGTCACTGGCTGTCAGCACAGCGGCGGTGCCTCATCCTCTTCTCCTCCTCAGCTGCTACATCACTTGGAGCGCCATCTTCCGGGTCTCCCCCGGCACATGCCAGGCCACTACTACCATAGATTTGGTTTTAACTTATCTTCTATTCCTTGAATTCTCTCCTCTGCGTTTAAAATGAAATTATTACATTCTACTGTGAGTTGTTTTTTTCTCAAATGTCATGTAATCCTACGTTGTACATTTGGACTTAGAAATGTGGGAATAAGTTGATTTTTAAAAAATAGTTGGCATTGGTTTTCTCTGGTGTTGCGTAGATCTTTCTCCATCTGAAAGGTAAGGCATATCACTCAGGGGGGTTTTATTTTGGAGCACAAAGGGACAGAAATAAGGGAGGCATGTTGAATATCTTCCCTATAGTCGAAACAAAGAGGCCTTTACTGTAGGGTACCCAAGAACCACAATAGGACTCCAGACCTTTCAGTTCCTTCATAGAACCATTCTCTTGTTTGAAAGTAGAGACAGTCTCTTCACATATGGTTGTGGGGGTGGAGTACTTGTTATAGCTACTTTTTACATAGTATTTCAATTAATTATTCTGAGTTCCACCTCATTTCTCAATCTAACTCTTTGTACCTGTGCGTTCCTCACTCAGAATCCCTCCACCTTCAGAGACTGTTCAGCTGCCTCTTCTTCTTCTGTCTTCTGTGTTCTGAGCTGTTGCCTCCACAACATTTCATTTCTTAAAATAACCCCATATGGTTTCAGTCTTTCAGACATTTGTCAAAATCTCTGGTCAATCCTTGGTCCTTTATCCCCTTTTTAGTTCTATTATAAATGTATTCCCTTTTATACTTCTTTACTGTCATTTCAGTGAGGTTTAGAAAAAAAAAGTAAAACCTGCCATCCTGAAGTGGGCTGAATGAATTTTACATAAACCTCATTCTACTGAAGTCTGCTTCAAGGAAAGAGAATTACAGAAAGAAGTCAGGCTATTTATGCTAATTTTTATGTAGTAGTTCCATCTTTCAAATTCTGTTCCCAGAAGATTCCTTGGCATTCTAAATATTAAAATGCTGGTTGAAATACTCTTTTACTATATTATACATGATGCAAATTTAACAATTGTATGCAAATGCTAACTGTTATTAAACTACCCATACTGCACTATTAAAATCTGTATTCACTTGTTTACAAAGTTTATAGCTTAAAAAGTATTTACATATATCTCACTTGAGCATCATTAAAAGCCTTTGAGATACGTATATCAGGTTATATTAGCTGTTTCATAGTGGTGAAGACAATTAGACTGTCTTGTGTCTTAGTCTTGGAGTTGCCAGTTAACTTGCTGAAAACTATCTTAATCTTCTATAAACTACTTGTCTTTTCTTATATCCAATTTCTTGTCTGTAAACTTAGATTAATAATGTTAACTCCCTCAAAGGATCACGATAATAAATGATAATACTTGTAAACACTTAGAACAGGGCCTGGCACATAGTAAGTGCTCAAGAAATACTAGCTATTGTTATTATTTATTATTTTTACTTCATAATTATCTCTTATTCCCTTTTACAGATGGCAAAGCTTTGTGGCATCAGTCAAGTTTTAGTCTCAGTTAATAAGACAGAGATCCTGGATACAAATTCATGTGTTCTGACTCTAAATTCAAGTTATTTCCAATACACTATATTGCTTCAACATGCTAAGAAAATTAAAGATGGAAGTTGGGAGTGATCAGAAAATTCTCTCTGCTCTCCTTAATCACTTACCAAAGATTCAGTGCTATGTAAATTCTACAGATAGAAGCTTGGTAGGGGGGAGGGGAGGTACTCCATTTGAAATAGACATTCAACATCCTTTATCTGTGCTTCCTCAACACTAACCTATGACATCTTTGCCAAAATGTGCTGTAATTATTAAGCAAACATTTGCCCCAGTTAAAGGAGCTCATTGAGAACATGGATCAGATCATTCATTTTTTGCATTCCCAGAGTAGTAGAAACAAAATTTATGTAAAATTTCAAGCTCAAGGATATTTGATTAAAGTTACTTAGCCAAAGGGGCATTAGTGAAGATACCAAATCTGTGTACTCACTTTATATTCTTGGGTCCTCTGGAGACAATGAACTTAAAAAAGTGAGACTCGCTGTGTGGACTTTTTAGGAAAGTTCATGCCACTACTGTCCTCCCAATCTCAGATGAGCTGAACTTCCAGCACACCAATACATACAGGGTCAATGTTTAAACAAACAAACAAAATGACTGTAGGCTCAAATCATCAAGAACCTACCAATGCACATATGATTTTCCATTAGTGATTACTCTCGTTTCTGATCCTAAGATGAGATTGGAGGTTATAGAGTCTAAAATTCCTTTGCTTTTGTTGTTTTTCTTTTCCAAATTTTTTTTTCTTTAGCTCACATGATGCTTATAGACTACAGAATGTTTGCACACATTGTTTCTGAAGCTTCCAGGGCACGGAAGTTTTGTTTCTGTGCCTTCCAGGGCACGGAAGTTTTGTTTGTGGCAGGAAGAAAACAGATGGGATATAAATAGGTTTGGATACCCCAGGGATATTAATGGTCTTGCATGAAAATAAATACGTACGTCTAAGTAGCATGCACATTACTTTTATTCTTCTCCATCTTATTTTCCCCCAAATCCAGTGTCACAGACAATAGATCATTTTTAGCAATAGAAGAAGTAGACATGAAATTAGAAGAAGTAGACAGGAAATTAGAATATAATTTTTCTTCCTTATCACAGGGCACCAGAAGGGCACAGATTAGAGTCTTGGCAACTCGGGGCAGAGTTGATACACCAAAGCTATATATAGCATTCAAATGATGATGAGAAACCTTTAGTGAATTTCAAACCAGACATGGAAGAGCTTCCATCTCATGATAACTTGTAAGTACTTTCTTTTTTTTAAAAAATTTATTTATTTAATTTATTTATTTTTGGCTGCATTGGGTCTTTGTTGATGCCTGTGGGCTTTCTCTAGGTGTGGGGAGTGGGGGTTACTCTTTGTTGCGGTGTGCAGACTTCTCATTGCAGTGGCTTCTCTTGTTGTGGAGCACGAACTCTAGGCACACGGGCTTCAGTAGTTGTGGCTCTCGGGCTCTAGAGCACAGGCTCAGTAGTTGTGGTGCACAGGCTTAGTTGCTCCACGGCATGTGGGATCTTCCCAGACCAGGACTCGAACCCGTGTCCCCTGCATGGGCAGGTGGATTCTTAACCACTGCACCACCAGGGAAACCCAACTTGCAAGTACTTTCTAACAGGTGGCATGGCCATCCTCCTTTTTAGGTATGTTGGAGGGATTTTTAAGAATGTAGCTGGTACATATTTGTTGTCAGCTGGACTTAAGATTGTCATCAACCAGTGTCCATACTGGCAACCACTACTCATCAGAGTTTGATGAACTAATGGATCAGAAATCCCTAAAAAATTATGGACAAAAAGAGAGTGGGGGGGTTCCTGAGGGGCCTGAGAAAAGGCTGATTAAAGCTTCAACAGAGCTAACTGGGCAAGGGCAATGTTGGCTTTTCCCAGGTCCCAAGCCAAGAGTTGGGGTCAGGAGAGTCCTGTCCAAGCAATACTTAAGTATGGCAATGTTTAAGGTGGGTGTTCTGTCTCTTGTTTATTTCTCACTGCTAACTAACCTCTATCCCTAACTTTGTATGCTGTTCTGACATGAAAAACCCAGAAGCCAGACATATCTCTGAAACTTCAGCAGCTAGAGTGGACTGCAGATGGTCCATTTCTGAGGACTGGATAGAGAGATTTGGGTTTGACATTAGATCTTACTCATCTCAGCATGTGCTAGAGGTTGGTCCCAAGTTGGTTTCCCCGGGAAGCAGACTCTGACTTGGATATTGGCATACAGGATGTTCTTAGAGGGGCTCTTGGGAGCAACACCCATAGTAAGGAGGGGAAGGAAGAGGGACTGGGCAGAGGGAGAAGTCCAGCTGGGCTGAAGTCTCAGTGGTGCATCTCGATCAGATCCACATGGAACTCTGAAGCTGGAATGGCCTTTCAGAGTTGTCCTGAGTTGGGTCCAAATCGAAAGACCCCTTGGACCTCCACATATCAGCCATTGGATGTGGGCCGCTCCAGGAAGGAGGGGTGATCTTGAGCCAAGTGTCTGTCTTCACCTGAGGCATTCTTGGGCAGGAGAGGGCTGACAGCTGAGGGCACTCTCATTAGCTGTAATCCTAAAGGGAGGATCTGGATGGCAGATCACAGCAATCACCATGGGGTCTGACTGAAGTGCAGCCAAGTCTCAGCTCAAGCACCAAACCTAGCCTGTGATTTGAAGAGCATGCTGGCTCCTGGGATGCGCTCTGCCCAGCTGTGAGCATCAGAGTTTGCCTTTGTTCAAGGCCAGTTCTTAAGGTAGGGCCCCAGCTGGCTGTGACTGATCCCAGAGCTCCATGGAGAGCTTCAAGACAGTGCTAACACAGCAAGAAGAATATTAAATAAAGCCAACAGTGCCTGGCACCATCCTAAGCCCTCTCCAGGTGTTCTTTCACGAAGTCCTCACAACAACCCCAGGACGTAGGTAGTTTTGCATCTCACATTTGTTGAGGAAGCTGCAGGGACACAGGCAGGGAGGGGACCATGAGCCCCTCCTCTTCCCTCACTCAGAGAAGGTGAGGAATTCAGGAGTCGTGGGTGGTCCCACGTGCACCACTGATCTTTCTTATTTTCCTGCATTGTCTTTAGGCTCAGATGCTCCCAGAGGACCAAGGTGCCTCCCAACACAGCTGGAAGAGGCAAAATGTCAGCCAGAGAGGGTGTCGGGGGCTGGTCTGCAGTCAGGCTTTCTGAGAAAGGACAAATCGTCCCCGAAGGATTTTCTGAGTTCTGAATACAAGAGCGGTGCCCAAATCAATTTGAAAACACGCTTCAATCTGTCTTCAATTTATGTTCCCCAGATATAAAAGGGAGCGATCGTGAGACTGTATACAAATATCACTTCCCCTTGGCTTCATATGCCCTGGGTGACTTTTTGGTCTCTGTAGATTATGAAACAGAGGACCTTACTGCTAATGTGAGGTAGAGGTAACCCTTTAGTTAGGCTAAAGGGTCTTTAAGACTCATCCCAGCTCTAAAAATTTTATGTTGCTATCAGAGTCAATAATAATAAAGAGAATTCAAAAGAAAAAAGAATTAGAAACACTCTGAGAGTATAAAGTGTCAGGTGTTCCTATAAATAAGGGAATGCGGTTCTTACCTGTGGTTTGGATTCATGAGACAGAATTAATTCCTTTATTTCATAAACTTTTTTTTTTGAGATTTCAAATGGTTTTTGCTTTCATTTTATTTTTTTAAAACGTCTTTATTGGAGTATAATTTCTTTACATTGTTGTGTTAGTTTCTGCTGTATGACAAAGTGAATCAGCTATATGTATACATATAGACCCATAAACTTGGCTGTGTCCTAGAAGTTTCAACACATTGTAAAATTAAAACCTAGACAGGCTTTATATCTAAATCCTGCTTGCTGCCCTCCCATTTCATCTCCTACTTTGCAGACTTAGTGGTGATGAAAACACCAAGGCCATCTTCAAAGAGAAGGTTACTTGAAGCAGCTACCAGTCAAGCTTTGCTTTGGGGACTGTCACCTTTTCACTTTGTCTTCACCTGTACCCCTCACAGCTCATGGTGCTGAAGCTTGAGGAGCCTTGGAGAACAAACTGTATTTGACTAGGTAAATCACAGGCACATGAGAGAATCCAGTTGGACAGGAAGAAGAAATTTCCAAGTGCAACTTCTAGCTCCATTCTTCAACATCTCTTGGGTAGAAGGCACTGTGTTGGGAGATATCAGACATGTGGCCACAGCTCCTATCTCCAAGAGGTCCTCAGTCCAGTGGGAGAAAAGAGACAGGCTCAGAAATGTCTAGCACTATTACAGAAATGATCAGCAGTTTAACAGATGTAGAGAAAATGTGTGCAAATGAGAAAATAATAATAATGGCTACCATTTATTGAATACTTATTAAAGGCCATGTGTTTTATTAACATCTTTTCACTTAATCATTCCAACAACCATACATGGAAGGCATTGTTATTATTATCCTCATTGGATGGTGCAGAAACTTGGTTCAGAGAGGTGACATGCTTTCCCTTGGGTCACTCAGCTAATTTATGGTAAAGCCTGGATTCAAACCTAGATTTTTTTTATTGAATATAGTTGATTTACAATGTTGTGTTAACTTCTACTGTACAGCAAAGTCCTCAGTTATACACATATATACATTCTTTTTCATATTCTTTTCCGTTATGGTTTATCACAGGATATTGAATATAGTTCCCTGTGCTATACAGTAGGACCTTGTTGTTTATCCATTCTATATGTAATAGTTTGCATCTACTAACCCCAAACTCCCAGTCCATCCCTCCCCCACCCCCCTCCCCCTGGGCAACCACAAGTCTTTTCTCTATGTCTGTGAGTCCGTTTCTGTTTTGTAGATAGGTTCGTCTGTGTCATATTTTAGATTCCACATACAAGTGGTATCATATGGTATTTGTCTTTCTCTTCCTGACTTACTTCACTTAGTATGATAATCTCTAGTTGCATCCATGTTGCTGCAAATGGCATTATTTCATTCTTTTCTATGGCTGAGTATTATTCCATTGTATATATGAACCACATCTTCTTTATCCATTCATCTGTCAGTGGACATTTAGGTTGTTTCCATGTCTTGACTATTGTGAATAGTACTGCTATGAACATAGGGCAAACCCAGATTTTTTTTGACTCTAAATCTTTCCCTGTCAATTACTATACTCTTCTGCATCCCCTAAGGCAAGCACCCACTATTCTAACTTAGGAGTTTGAGGTGTGGTTGGCACTGAATGTGGAGGAGTGAATAAAATATGCGGTAAAACAGGAAGACATATATTCCGGGCAAAACGAATAGCCCAAGCAAAGATGGAAATATGGACAAATCCTGGGACTCTGCAGGTGGCAGCAGGGATGCCCACGGCACCAGTGAGTGTGTGGATGTGAATGGGGGGGGGCTCAGTGTACAGAAATGTGAGGAAAGCCTAGGCAAAGAGTTACATATGGAGAGGTGGGGAGAGATTGAATATAGCTGTAATCTGAATCAGGCAGCGTACCTGTGGAAGTTTCTCAGCAAACCTGTGCATTGTCCGGATATCCAATGTGATGAACTTTTGCAAAATTGTATCCACTTTATACACACACACACACACACACACACACACACACACACGGTAACAGTGAGGTCTGTCCTACAGAGAGTTGAGCTCAGCTAATTCAGAAGCTGTATGGTACAGCAGAGGTTCTCAAACGTCCATAAGCATCCCCTGGGAAGCTTGTTAAAGCCCAGATTGCTGGGCACTAGCCCCAGAGATGCTGATTTTGTAAGTCTGGGATGGGGCCTGAGAATTTGCATTTCTAAGCAGCTTCTGGGTGATGCTAATGCTGCCGTTCTGGGGACCAAGCTTTGCCTGGCATAGAGCGGTGTGTGCCTTTGCTGTGAGTGAGAGGTGAAGAGGCTCCACATCTGAACGTTAAAATCATTAGCTTCCTGAGACCAATGTCACATCTGTGTTCCTGTCTCCAGCTTTGCCCTCCCCACCCTGTTCCTTTCCAGGCCCCACCCTGTAGCATATGGTCTTTCAAAAACAGGAGTCTGATTACGTCACTCTCCTTCTTAAAAATGTCACTGGTTCCCTAGGCCTTAGCGTCGTAGGTGAAACCTTCCAGAGCCCTTCTTACCTCTTTAGTCCCTCCCGTTCTCCTTTATAGGACACCATATAGGTCCCTGAAACAAACCACATTGCCTTTGACCTACATCTGAAATGCCAATCTCCCTGGGCTCACCTCTCTTCATTTGGTTAAATTCCACTTCGCCTCCAAGTGTTATCCTCGAAATCAACTCCATGGGAAGGCCTTTTAAGACCTTGGGCAATGCCCCTCGAGGGCCTCTGTAAAGTGCTCTTGCACCTTATAGAAATGGTCTGGTGACAAGGCTGAGCTCTCCACTAATCTGGGGACTCCTTGAAGGCAGACACTGAGTCTTGGCACTTAGTGCATGAATAAACAAGTTGATAAATTACAATTGAAGTAGTGGCATTTCAGACCCAGCAAGAATTAACCATCATACCTGTTCTTCTTGGGGTAAAGGATTATGTGCTTTCTTAGAGTCTGAGCTACCACGGGAAAAACTCACTCACAAATAGCATAAGGAAATGACAACATGCCATTAATAACCCAGAAGAAGCTGTATCTGTTTTAGGATTTTTCCATCTGGGCACTACAAACCAGAAAAGCAACTGTTTTGCCTCCACAAAGAATGTATTTTTTTTTTAACAGCACACTTTCTAAAAGGACACTCCTTCTGCTGCATTTTGATCTAACCTGATTTAATTTAAAGTTTGGAGATGGGGTCTGACCTTATCTATCAGTGGCTGAGCCGTTGTCTCATGGAAATACGGTTTGAAGTTCATTAATAGAGTAGCCTGTATATTATAAGTTAGAAGCTCTGGGTTATCACTGATGCTTGCAATTGCTATGGAAACTGGGTTCATAGGCACCTTTCAAAGAGTCTGCTTTAAAACAGGAAAGAAAAAAGAAAGGAAAAAGAAGGCTCCTTGCAAGAATAAGATATTATTACCCAGCATGCATAGGCAGGTTCAGTGATGCAAATATGCTCTGCCTACACAATGATAAAAACAATTTTTTATATTTTTAAGAGCTAATAATATATAACTTTATATTAGAGAACTGTGTTTATACTGGTGAGAAAAAATGCCTAAGGCAGCTTTCCCCCCCTCAGCCCACCACCCCACACCCCTGCCACAAACACAGACACACACCAGCAATTTTCAGTTTTCCCCAGGCTTTTTGCAGCCTGTATCCTTAAATCTTCCAAAAGCCCCTGCACACGCAGCTTCAGCTGCTAAAGCCCAAGCGGTGTGGACACTGGCAAAGAGCTCAGCCTCTTCTACCCACACCCCATTGCCAACGAATGTGTATAAATGCTGCATCCTGTAGCTTATGGACTGACTTTTCTGTCTTAAAATGGTAGCACTAATTTGATCAAGTTTCTTATCAAAGATTTCTACGTGTATTCTTCCCTACATTTGGATTTTGGAGTTTCCATCCCTCATCTCTCTCCTTGCCCACATTTCTCCCTAATAATCCTAATCATCGAAGTACGGTATTGTGTTGGGCAAACAATAGTGTGAGCAGTCATCAGAGCCCCTGGGGGAAAGTGTAGGCTGCTACCTGAGACTGGGGGACAGGAAGGCACACAGAAGTGGTTCCTGGGGATTAGCAGATACCCTCTACTATATATAAAATAGATAACAATGACCCACTATATAGCTTGGGGAACTATATTCAATATCCTGTAATAAACAGGATTTATTACAATATATTTATACATTTTATACAATATATTTATTTTATACAATATATTTATTACAATATCCTGTAATAAACCATAATGGAAAATAATATATATATATTTAATTGAAGTATAGTATATAGTTATGTAACTGAATCACTTTGCTGTACACCAGAAACTAACACAGCATTGTAAATCAACTATACTTCAATTTTAAAAAAAAGCAGCGTCTCTTGAGTGGTGTGGTCCTACACGGGACATCACCTCACTCCCCTGTGAATCCTAAATCATCTTTCCAGCCACCTCATTTTGTCTGCATTTTCTCTTCCCCACTCCTCACTTCTGTCTCCACTTGCCAGCCTCTCGCCAAGGGGGGCCCTCCCCAAAGACCTGATTTGTCACCAGGGTAGCAGAGGAGTGGCAGGACGCTTAGACCATTTGTAAAACAGACAGGAACTGGCTCAATGGCCCAAGAAAGCGACATAATTTTTTTTTTTTTTTTTGCGGTACGCGGGCCTCTCACTGTTGTCGCCTCTCCCGTTGCGGAGCACAGGCTCCGGACGCGCAGGCTCAGCGGCCATGGCTCACGGGCCCAGGCGCTCCGCGGCATGTGGGATCTTCCCAGACCGTGGCACGAACCCGTGTCCCCTGCATCGGCAGGCGGACTCTCGACCACTGCGCCATCAGGGAAGCCCAGCGACATAAAATTTTAACACAGTAGAAAAATCCAAGAGGTTTATGGTATTGAATGCTGTCATTACTTTCTCAATATTTCCTACACACCTGGAGTCTTTCGTCCCTTTTTCTTTCCGTTCTCCTTTCCTTCTGTCACGCTCCAGCCTGACGTGCCTCTCCTGCTGCCACTCTCCTGGCCTTCCTCCACACCCCCTCCCCAGCCATCTGGAGGAATGAAGGGATGAGGTTATGCACCTCTCTCCCCGCAGCACATACCAGCACCCTCCCTGACCCAGGGTTTCAACAATGGCCCCAATGTTCCAGAAAAGGACAATACAGCTGCATAAAGCATGAGCCAACAAAAGGAAGCATGGTTTACAGTTCACATTTTACATAACTGCTTCGCTTCTGAGACAGAGTATCTACAATTCCTCATTCCAATAAGATAAAAACAAAACTCTCAGCATTGTCTAGTGGAAAAGGATTCTTCAAGAATGCAATGCAGAACCCTTTGTTACTCCCCTCTATGTGCTCGTCTCTCTCTGTTTACCTCCCCACATGTGAATCCTGCTATGGTTTGCCCCCAGTCCCTTTTGTACTGCGCTCCTCCCCAAGCCCAGCCAAGTGTGAGCTGGACCTCCTCTACTCCTGAACCAGATCAGGTCTCAAGGGCTAGGCTCCCTCTGTCCTCGCCTTCAGACAGGAGGACCTCACAAGAGACCAGAGCTCCTCTGAAGGCTGCTGCTCTCTCTGCAGGCATTTGGAAATCACTTCTTTGCTTTCAAGCAGTTACATGATCTAAACCAGGACTCATCCCTCTTTTAATACAGGCAGCCTCTTCCTCTTAAGGCTTCATAAATGATCATTTCAGAACCATACAGGTCTCCCCCACTGGACTCAGACCTCCTTAGGGGCAGAGGTTGTATTTCATTCATCTTTCTCTCCCTAGCCCCGGCTATTGCCTCTGACACGTGGCTGTACTTGGTAAATGTTTGTTCACCTGAAAGTGCAATTGACAAATATGCTTTCACCCAGTGGCATCTTTGTGTGAGTGAATGTCTCAGGTTCCTGGCTGAGCACAGGCTCAGAATAGGGGATGGGAGGAAGTAGCAGGAGGACTTAGGGCTCGGGGCAGTGTGTCAGAGGGCACGGGCAGTTCCTAGGTTGGAGAACATTCTCCTTAGACCGGTTGTACTTCTCAGCTGTACAGAAAAATAGCTCCTCCTACATTATCAGGACAGACGTGTGTGCTTAGGGGAGGGTGAGAGGGGGGCCTTCTATCACCATCAAGGACCTGCATTGAGCCAGTGTTGTATGGTGGGGAAAAGACCATGCCTGAGTCAGCCAGACAGGCCTGGGTGTGAATCCTGATTCTACCACCTAGCAGCTATAGACTTGGGCCAATTACGTAATTTTAATTATTTGAAATTTTCTCATTTCTAAAACGGGCAAAATACTGTTTTAAAGGATCATTGGCATCATTCAATTTGATAAGGCTTTCAAAGCCCTGGTACCGAGTCTGACACATTGCATATACTCAATAAATGACAATTAGTAGTAGAGGCTGTGGTAGTAGTATTGCTTTAATTATTTGGTTGGGTGGAGAAGAGAACTCTTCTTTTCCTCATCATTTCTTCACTAAGATTTCGTGTCCTCTTGATGACAGTTCAGAGTTAATGACTCATTGAGAGCTAGTCCTGACTTTTAAAGCTAGTAAACTTAAACCTCCATTCTTCTTTTTTTCCCCCTCATTTTTTTTCCTCTCCTCCCTTCCCAACTCTTCACTTCTGGGTACCTCTTTCTCTCCTTTCATTTTTATAACCCCCCCCCCGTCAATATGTATACCATGTTCTTCATTTACTCTAAGGTGTGAAGGACTGATAAGTACTACAGTGTTAGTCCCAGGTGATATTTGCACAGAAAGAACAAAATCCTTTAAGTGAAAATATTAAGACGCTTTGAGTTCAGTGTTTGTCAAATTGAGGTTTTAATTTAAAGGAGCAAATTTAGTGGCTCTTACTATCATTTATTAAAATAATATTGTGCCTTATTACAACATGTTATTTAGTGTACTAATGTAGAGGGAAAAAATGGAAATAATTTCAAAGTCTAGGGGGAAAATGCATTTGCTTTGACCTTCAAGTGGAAGTTACTTTTTTTTAGCAATCCATTTATACCATTTTCTGTCCCAGGTTTTAAATAGCCAGCCTGGCTGAATTTAATTCTTAAAAATGAGTGAACAAATGGTAACATCAAAGGAGTTAAGCAGAGGAGGTGATGCTGATAAAAAGTTGAAACTGGAACTGAACATTTTCAGATTCCTTTTTCCAAAGGAAAATCAAACAAATAATAAAGGTCCATTTTCTATGCATCCTAATGCCGTGTCACTTAATTAGGAAATCATGATGTGGAAAAAAATGTCTTTCTGGATTACATTTGACTAGGGTACCAAAAGCACTATGAATAAAAGGAAAAACTGATAAACTGAACCACATCAAAACTAAAACCTTTTGCTCTGCAAAAGTATCTGTAAAAGGATAAGGTACAGATTGTGAAAAATTTGCAAATCAAAGAACTCTCAAAACTGAACAGTAAAATAATCAAAAAATGGGCAAAAAGCATTTCACAGAAGAGGATATACAGATTGCAAATAAGCACGTGGAAAGATGTTCCACATCATTAGCTATTAGCGAAAGGCAAAGTAAGACCTCAGGACACATTTATAAAAATGACCTAAATAAAAAATAGTGACAACACCAAATGCTGGTGAGGATGCAGAGAAACTGGAATGCTCACACATTGCTGGTGGGAATGTAAAATGGCACAGTCACTCTGAAAAACATCTTGGCAGTTTCTTAAGAAACTGTAACTACCATGTGAGCCAGCAATTGCACTACTCGGTATTTATCCCAGAAAAGTGAAAACTTACGTTCACACAAAAACCTGTACATGAGTGTTCATAGGAGCTTCATTTGTAATACCCAAACCTGGAACTAGTCCATGTGTCCTTCAGTGGGTGAAAGGGTGAAAAAACCTGGTACATCCCAGAAGGTTACATGCTATATGATTTCATTTATAGAACATTCTTGAAATGACAAAATTATAGAAATGGAGAACACATGTGGCTATAAAAGGGCAACATGAGGGATTCTTGTGGTGATGGAATGTTCTGTATCTTTTATTTTTTTTGCGGTACGCGGGCCTCTCACTGCTGTGGCCTCTCCCGTTGCGGAGCACAGGCTCCAGACGTGCAGGCCCAGCAGCCACGGCCCACGGGCCCAGCCACTCCACGGCATGTGGGATCCTCCAGGTCCCGGGCACGAATCCGCATCCCCTGCATCGGCAGGCGGACTCTCAACCACTGCGCCACCAGGGAAGCCCAATGTTCTGTATCTTAATTGTATTGACGTCAATATCCTGTTGTGACATTGTACTACCATTTTGCAATATGTTACCACTGGGGGAAACTGGATGAAGAGTACACAGCATCTCTGTGTACTGTTTCTCACAACAGCATGTGAACCCACAGTTATCTCAGTAAAAATTTCAATGAAAAAAATGGAAATACACATAAAACCTTTGGGCTGACGTCTGTCTGTGTACATTCAGGAACTATGATCATGTCACTGGTTGCACAGGAGTCAGTTGTGAAAAAAAAAACCTCAGTTCTCTAAAAGCTAATTAGGACAAATGATGAACTCATAATAGCAAATTATTTAGCAGGCTGTAAACCAAAAAGGTGTAGAAATGTAGCAGTTGGATTCTTTTTCCTGACTATAGCACTTCTGCTATCCAATCTATTTTCTCCACATATTAAAAGCCTGAAGAGGCCATGATGGTTGAAATAGAAGTGACATTACTGCAACAAATAAAAGAATATTTGAGAGAACGAAGAGTTTCTAATATTTTGACAATCTATGATACTCCATAAAGCCTTGTGCTGTGTATGCCCCAGGAGGACTGAGGAAACAAAGCGTGGAGAGGGTAAGACAGGTCTAAGGAACCACTTAGATAATATTAGACTTTTACAAATAATTGATATCAAATCTGCCCATCTAGTGCACAAAAACAAAATAGACGTTGGCACCATTTTAACCTGATAATCCATGGAAAAAGGACTATTTTTTTATTGAGAAAGCATGCAATCATTTCCTTATAAACACTGAAAGCAAATAAAGGGAAAATTTAAAGGTAAAATGTAACAATAACTCTTATATCTCCTCTCAATTAAACAGGCCAATCACCCTAAAGACAAGTATTTTTCAGCCTGAATATTTATCAGACTACATAATCCACTGTACCAATTGCATTTAGATTTTGTAACAAAACCTTTTCTATAAAAGTTAGTACAGCTAGAAGTGAATATAAATCAGTCCCCCTTTAAACATTTAACACATCGAAAGCTATATGCTACGTACATTAACCAACAGTTTTCTCAAAGTAATGGGGCTTTAGACGAATATCAGAATTGGTATTTGTGGCAAAGAACCAGACAGAATAGCAAGCAGGGATTTTTCCAGTTAACCTATTATCTTCTAAGTTTACCGTTTAATTATCGCAGTACAATTTAACTGATAAGTATTTCAGTACTTGAAGCATGAGCTCTACAGAACAAGAAGCCGCAGGTTATAGTAACAGGGTTTGGATCTGACAAACAATTGCAGCGTTGATCAAACGTTGTCTTCTCGTCGTTGAATGACTGGGTCTGCAGTTCCTCTTCGCTGGTGGGGCTGTCCTCTGATTCTTTCATGGTGGTAGTCTTGTCTTGGCTGGTGGCACGCCAACTTTCTTTGTTTTCGTCCTCAACCTCCTCACGTTGTAGATCTTTGGAAATCAGCTGTCTGGCCAATTTGATGTTCAGTCCTTGGTTGCAGTGAAGCTTCCTTTTCATTTCGAACTGACGCTGTTTCTCTGGTTTGTCCAGGAAGGTTTTGCTGGTGTGCGCCCCATCCTTCTTCGGCTCCCGCACTGGATAGTTGAGCTCCGAGGTATCAGTGGTGGCTAATTTATTAGCTAAGCTGTCGAGGGTCATGGCTTCTTTAGTTTCGAAATCACTCTTTGCACCTCCTTCCCGTCCTCCTCCAGACCGAGCTGGCGAGCGCCGGGCTCATTCATCTTCATGAAATCGCAGTTTCTGTACGCTGGGCGGTAGGTCGCCAGGAAGTTCGACTCATCCCACTTCTGGGACTTCCCGGCCCTGGTGTCACAGAGTCCAACGCGGGTGATGCCACAGTGGTCCCCGCCGCCATCTGCGCCGCCGTCAACGCCTGGGGGGAGGGGGGAGGGGAGGCCAAGAGGACCTATGTTTTTGTTTGTTTGTTTAATAGTGTAAGATAGGAAATCTGCCTTCGTTGCACGTGAAACGGGGACGCACTGTCTTGTGAATTTCTCTATCCCGTCTGTGTGCGGGCGGACAGTGTAAAACGTATTTCTCCCTGGGGG
Organism: Monodon monoceros; assembly: GCF_005190385.1. Taxonomy (NCBI): domain Eukaryota; kingdom Metazoa; phylum Chordata; class Mammalia; order Artiodactyla; family Monodontidae; genus Monodon; species Monodon monoceros. The sequence goes on from NW_021703779.1 coordinate 37,860,013, forward strand.
TCACAGGCCAAAGTTTCAAAGCCACTCCTTGGGGTGGAAAGATTGGAGGCCTAGGGGCTAGAGGGCCCTTCCTACCCTGACCCTCGGTTAAAGGTCCCAATGCCCAGCCACTTACACTGGCTGGGAACTCCTCCCTCTGCCCCCCCACCCAATCCTCCATGATCACATATTGTTTCTTCTCCTATCCAGCCCTTCGCTACTGGCTTAAATATTTCAAGAAACTCCAGTTCTGCCGCCACCCTGATTCAAGTCACCACCATCTATGGTCGGGGTCACCGTCACAGCCTCTGAACTAGCCCTCACCCCCATCACCCCTCCTGCTGCCTTCCGACCTCTCATTCACCCTCTATTCAGTGTGGTCTTTTAAAAACGCCATCAAATCTTGTCGCATCTCTCTTTCAAACCCTTTAACGGCTGCCCATTTTCTTTCACATAAAGACCCAAATCCAGAAGAGGCAGAAAGCAGCTCTATGATGGGCTCCCCCCGCACCCCAGTTCTCCGCACCCTGCCTCTAGCTTTGTATGCTGGCCTTTCGGCTCCAGGAGCGCTCTCCTCCCTTCCTGTCCCAGAGTTTTTCCCTGGGTTCTTCCCACAGCCTGCAGTGCCCCTTCAGATTTCAGCTCAGTCATGACTGCCTTACAAGAGCCTGTTTCCTGACCTCCAAAGCAGATAGGGTGCTTTCATGGCCTCTCTTATTGTCCTTGACAGCGCTCGGAGTTGTGGCAATTATGTTTATTATCTGTGTACACTAGATGGTCAATTCCAAGACACAGGGGAAGGTGTCTGTTTTTCTCAGGATTGTCTTCAGCTTCACAACATGATGCTGTAGCTGGCATATAGTAGGTATTACCACAATATTTATGGAATGAAGAATAAATGATAGGTGACAGGTAATTGGAAGACTGAGATTTGTGAGTGGAGAAAAGGGGGCTCCAGAGTTTTCACTGTCAGTTACAATTTGTTCAATCAGTCACATGAGAAAAACACCCCACATGTGGAAGTTGGGGACTGTCCCAAAGAGTGACTTCGGAACATTCTGTCTTTCACAGGCCTCATATTTCATAGGCAGTGACATTCTTCTCAAAAACAAAAAGGAAATTAAGATCCAGTTTCACATTTTACCCTCCAGGTAGCATTCACAAGAGGTTTTTTTTTCCCCCTTCTGTTAACATTTTGCTTCCTCTTCTCTCCCTCAACGTCTTTCTACATTTTAGAACACAAAAGCAAAAGCATGAAAGAACCATAAAACTTTTACAAGGGTCTTAAGTACCTTAAGTTCAAGTTGTCCTGTATTCTCCAAAGTCCTACTAACTTCAGGAGCTCTGCAATCACTTTAAAACTGTGTTATTCTTCTCAGAAAAAGAATTTCCTGATACCAGTACTCTTTGAAAAAAGCTGTATTGTGTGGTAAGGGCTTTCAGGGATTCAAAAGCCGATCTTCAGGTCTACAGGAAAACCCTCCGGTATGTGAGGGGGCAAAAAAACCAACTTTCATTATTCAGAAATACTCCAGGCCACTCTTTTCAAAAACCTGCCTGAAAGGCAGCACAGACCCGCACAAACGCAATTGGTCCTGGCTGGCAGGCACAGTGAGTCTGTGCATGTTTAGCTGTAAACAGGATGTTGAGGGAGACGCTGAAAATCCAAAAGCAAAATCCAGTGCATTGGGATTTTGCTTTTCAGTGTACACAGCACCCACCCCACATACTGTGATCTGAATATACAAGCTGTTCAAGATAGAATGAGTCAGCCCTCCCGAAGTTCTTGAGTTTTCTGAAATGCAGTAACACATTGGCGGTTCATGCTAGGGCAAGAGTACCGTGATTGTGACCTTCTGACCTGGGCCACAGACAAAATATTTTAAAGAAATCACCAGGTATTACAGATCTCAGTTGCACATTATTTAAAAGTAATCTCTTTCGCCTACCATTGGCTAATTATCTGCTTCATGAAAGTTGCCCTAAGAAAAATCCAAATTTTGAGTTTTTGCCATCAAGCTAAAAACTCTCAATCTAGTCAACATTACCACAAGCCGAAAATTTAGAAAAGATCGGCACTCTTTCCAACATTCCTCTTTACACGATTCACTTGTTATTGCCCTAGGACAAGGGCTGAGCAGATAGGTCTGTGGTTCTACCACACACACACACACACACACACACACACAAACACACACACACACACACACACACACACACACACACCCGAGACTGACAAAAACTTTCCTAGTCAATGACACGTTATATGAAATTTAGATACAGACCTAGAAAGCCCTTCTTTCAACAAATATTTAGTGTGACCATTGACTGTATGTCCAGTAGGAGAACCTTCATTCTGAATGCACAAAAGTGAGGTTGTGCTTCAGTGGTCTTCAATGGGTTAATATTTGATAAATACATCTAAATATGCATGCTGTTCTGTCATCACAGTTTTAAAATACATTTAAAAAGTCACTGATATTTAAACTAACTGATTGTTAAGCCTGACGGTAGGTCACTCCATGGTTTCATTTCTTCCACTAAGAATCATTTCCCTTCCATGCAGCCATTCTCCAAATGCGGTAAATACAGGAATTGGTTCAAAAGGAGAACTAAGCCAGGAACCAGAAATTCTCAACCAAAGATTGGAACACCTAAGAAACCAAAAGCTACCATAAACAAGGAAGGTATCCCAGATGTCCTACTGGGTGCCATTGGTGAGAAATTAGTAAAACAATGAGAAGCAGTCAGCTTTTTTGGGACCAATCATGCTGCCAGAAGTGGAGATTAATACTAGTTCAGCCATGTAGCATCTGAAGGTGTACATCAGTCCACCCAAGAATTGTCCACAGTACTTGGAGAATTATGTTGGATATTGTGTAATATAAAAATAAAAGTGCTATTTGGTTTTGAATCTATATTTCTCTCTCTCATATTCCAAACCCAAATTTCTGATATTCTATTAAATATCCCTGCCTTAGATTGGGTTCCCTTAGAAGCTGACCCTGAGACAAGGACTCGAGTGCAAGTAGTTTACTCAGGAGGAGATTTGCCGAAAATACTGGTAGGGGATGGGGGAAGTGAGACAGAGAAGGGCAAGAGGCAAAGGATGCATTGGAAAAGCAGTTCCTACTGTAGGCAACTAGAGCTTAATGCTCCTGAGAAACTCTAGAAGTCAATGTAGAAGAGTTACCCCCATGGCCTACCTCCACCCCACTGGCGAAGGAGCTAGAGTATATTTATATATCACTTGCTGCCATCTGGACTTCAGGCCTGCTGGGAGAGGGGAGGGGCATGAATCCCTTGCACTCTGGATTCCTGGTGGAGCCTGGGGAGTGGATGGCCAACTTACTGATGCATGCAGACTCGTGTTGGCTTCTTTCCTTCCCTGTTTCACAAGCCCTCTCCTGCTATCCTGCCCCCTGGGATCACAGTCCCAAATGAAAGCCTTTTTCTCCGGCTCTGCTTTTGCAGGAGGAACCCAAACTAAGAGAAGGATTGTGTACTTCATCGTTAATTCCTAAACAATCATTGGCACATGTCCATATTCTGCGGCAGATGTCCATATTTCTGCAAAGTGGGTGAATGAACTGAGGGAAGTGAACAAAAATCTTTTGAAAGGAAGAGCCTGGAAATATGGGTAGGTCTAGAGAAGTTCAGTGAGACAATGGTTTTCCATCTTTTTCATTGTAAGTTTTAAAGCGGTAATTTTTAAAAAAAATTATTCATTTATTTTTGGCTGTGTTGGGTCTTCGTTGCTGTGCACGGGCTTTCTCTAGTTGTGGCGAGCGGGGGCTACTCTTTTGTTGTGGTGCGCAGGCTTCTCATTGTGGTGGCTTCTCCTGTTGTGGAGCACGGGCTCTAGGCTAGCAGGCTTCAGTAGTTGCGGCACGCGGGCTCAGTAGTTGTGGCGCACGGGCTTCGTTGCTCCACGGCATGTGCGATCTTCCCAGACCAGGGCTCGAACCCATGTTCCCTGCATTGGCAGGTGGATTCTTAACCACTGCACCACCAGGGAAGCCCAGTAAACCTTGTTTTACAAATTAAATATTACATAGAATTACAGAATAAAAATTAGTAAAATTGGAGCTAGGAAGCAGTGGAGTTTGTCTGTCTGCGTGGAGGTAGGGACACCAGAGTTCTCACTGCTTGGGATCTCAGAGGTGGCTCCTGAGACATCACAGGGACTTGAGGAGGGGGCGTCAATTGGAAAATCACTGCAAGAGTCATTGCCCAAAGCAATTTATCCCAAGGGTTGATTTTCTGAGTGATCACTTGTTTTGAGAATGGGGGTGAGGAGATTTTCTACTGTAGTGATTCAGACCAGCATATTCATTGAGTGCAGGTCACTAAGGAGACAGGACATCAATGAGAATTTCTGACGTTACATAGTAAACATCAACTTTGCCCCCTTCCAAGAGGATAATCTAGTTTGGGAATGTTCAGTGAAGAAAAATGTCATCAGTGGGAATGTCTGCCAGGAGTTATATAGAAAATAATGGCAAAGATATCAGAAGGCAGGCCTTGCAGAAACGGGCTGAAAAGAAAAAAGAAAAGAAACGGACTGAAGGGTGTGTAGTAGAGAAATGTTCTCCCTGCTCCCTAAAGGATGCTAAGATGTTTCATGCTTAGGGAAATGAAAAAGTGCTCAACCTCTTGCTCTTGACCCTGCTTGGTCAGGGAAGGAGCTATTGATGAAATAGAACTCACACTTATCAACTATTTTTTTATTTTATTTTTTAATTGAAGTATAGTTGATTTACAGTGTTGTGTTAGTTTCAGGTGTACAGCAAAAGTGATACAGTTATACACACATACACACACACACACACAGACATATTCCTTTCCAGATTATTTTCCCTTATAGGTTATTACAAAATATTGAGTATAGTTCCCTCTGCTCTACAGTAGGTCCTTGTTGTTTATTTTATATATAGTAGTGTATATATGTTAATCCCAAAGTCCTAATTTATCCCTCCCCCCACCTACTTTCCCCTTTGGTAGCCATAAGTTTGTTTTCTATGTCTGTGAGTCTGTTTCTGTTTTGTAAATAAGTTCATTTGTATCATTTTTTTAGATCCCACATATAAGTGATATCATATATTTGTCTTTCTCTGTCTGGCTTACTTCACTTAGTATAAAAATCTCTAGGGACTTCCCTGGTGGCACAGTGGTTAAAAATCCGCCTACCAATGCAGTGGACACAGGTTCAATCCCTGGTCTGGGAAGATCCCACATGCCGTGGAACAACTAAGCCCACGTGCCACAACTACTGAGCCCGCGTGCCACAACTTCTGAGCCCGCGTGCCACAACTACTGAAGCCCGTGAGCCTAGAGCCCATGCTCCGCAACAAGAGAAGCCACCGCAGTGAGAAGCCCGCACACCACAATGCAGAGTAGCCTCCACTCACTGCAACTAGAGAAAGCCCGTGCACAGCACCGAAGACCCAACACAGCCCCCCCAAAATCAAATTAAAAAAAAAAGAAACTCTCTAGGTCCATCCATGTTGCTGCAAATGGCATTATTTCATTCTTTTTACGGCTGAGTAATATTCCATTGTGTATATATATCACATCTTCTTTATTCATCTGTCGATGGACATTTAGGTTGCTTCCATGCCTTGGCTATTGTAAATAGTGCTGCTGTGAACATTGGGGTACATGTATCTTTTTGAATTATGGTTTTCTCCAGGTATATTCGTTAAAAAACTAAAAATAGAGCTACCATATGATCCTTAAAAGCTTATCAACTATTTTTATTTATAAACATTATAAAATTAGAGTCCAGAAAGTATTATTAAGGCTTAGATGGAAATACTGAAAGTCAGATCATCCAAGCTCTTACTGCCTGGCTGCGAAGACTGAGGACCAGAAAGTTATGGTGACTTGCCCAGGGTCACACAGGTGGTTAGTGGCACAGCCAGCACTAAAAATCCAGATCCTCTGGGACTGCTCTGGCAGCGCACTTTCCTATTTGCTACCTGCCACCTCTAGAAGTGGTAGGAGCCGGGGGTCCCAATGTGGGTCTCATATTCCAATCAGATATTGACATCCCTGTCTCCTTGGCCTGTGCCATTCTCCAGTAGCACCAGCACTTTAAAGGAAGAAAAGAAGGAGCAAAACGGCCATTTTCAGAAGTATTAAAAACCTGAAACTCGGGCCCTCTGAAGCTCAAGTTCAAACATGAGGGGCGGGCTTCCCTGGTGGCGCAGTGGTTGAGAGTCCGTCTGCCGATGCAGGGGACACGGGTTCGTGCCCCGGTCCGGGAAGATCCCACATGCCGCGGAGCAGCTGGGCCCGTGAGCCATGGCCGCTGAGCCTGCGCGTCCGGAGCCTGTGCTCCACAACGGGAGAGGCCACAGCAGTGAGAGGCCCGCGTACCGCAAAACAAAACAAAACAAAACAAAAACATGAGGGGCTAGCAAGTTCAGCTGGAGGCACAAGTGAGAAAGTTTTTGGGGCAAGGTATCAATAGGCCAGCTGACCAAGTTTTGTAGCTCTGGATGAGCCATAGTCAAATTAGAAAAGCAGTAATGTGATCTAGGGCAGCAGAATTCAATTTTGCTGACAACACTGAGGTTCCTTGAGGGAGACCTTTAAAGATGACATTATAGCAGGATTATTTCCCATGTGTACAAATATGGCTGGGGAGAAAAACACACACACACACGGATATAACCCAACGTGTGAGCCATTCTCTTCTGGAAACAAATTTTCTTGTTATTATACATCTATATTTTAGAAAGAGTATTATAAAAATAGCAAGAGAGTGTAATAGAAAAAGAAATGAAATGCTGCAATTCTTTTTTATGATGTTTCACACACAAAAAGAAAAATAACTCCCAGAATCATCAGATTTCTTAGAAGATGCAGTAAGTATATTATTAGCATCCGCACGACTCACTAACAAGACGTTACGTGCAGGGAGGTGGGGCAGGAAAGCTGTCATCAAATTCCAGTCAATGATTTATAGTATTTGTGACTCTACCACATGCAAAGAGTGTCAGCTGACAATTTATTCTGGCTGATGTAACCCGACAGAATCTTCTTCCTTTCTGACAACCGGTCCAGTAACTAAGGTTAACACATTTCAGCTCTAATCAACAGAAGTAAACCTAGCAGTGGAGTTTGGTGCTATCTTAGTCATGCCGACGTGTTGCTTGTCAAACTTCACTGAGCATCAGAACCCCCTGATTCAGTAGAGCTTGGGGCAGGCCGAGTTCCGGAAGTTGTATTTTCTAGCAAGTTCCCAGGTGATGCTAATGGTGTTGGTCCAGGAGCTGCCATGAGAACTACTAGAGTAGAAGATATCCTGCCCCATCTGGCAGGTGACTCAGACAAGTCCAGATCCACAGCTAGAGGCAATACTCCCTATTCTCTGGAAAGCCAAGCAAGCACAAAATGGAGTACAAAGGGAGAGAAGTTCATTCTGCCTGAGGGGGACCAAGAAAGCTTCGTATATAGGTCTTTTTTTATACTAGGCACTGAGGTGAAGAGAAGCCAGGGAAGGTGACATCAGGCAGAGGATGGTGAAGGTGGCCCATCGCAGATGAGTACAAATGGTTTGGGGGACTGGTCTGTAATATGTGGCAGCACTAGGATTGCTATACCCTTTATAACGATATACAAGAAGGGGCCCATCACTCTTCGTTTAATCAAACATTCACATTGACGACTTGTGGTGATTGCACATGTAGAAAGAAAAGTAAAAGAAGGACTTGGCAGGGTGGGTTCTCTGGCATTCCCTCCAACTGATGCTCCACTGTTGTCTGCACTTTCTCAGTGCAAACCAGAATCGCATGAATAATTATTCTGCAAAGGCAGAGTAAATTTCTCTTAGCTGATAACTTTCCCCCAGGGAATTGTCATTGTAACAGGTTGCATAGACCTATACATACTTAATAGGATGGCGGGTTGGTGCTATTTTAGGCATCTAAGTAGCAGTTGCAGGATATGTTCTTTTGGACAATGCAACTTTCTTGACGCCCCTGAAATCTCATCTCCCAGATGGTCCCCCACAGGTGAGACTGGCCATATTTGTCCAAGCATCAAACAGCCAATCTCTCAGTGGCTCTCATGGCTCACTTTTTACAAGGACTCCAAATAACACTAGATGGAAAGTATGTAACATGTAGATACCACGTTTCTGATGTCCTATGTGTCCCCTGTAGCTGCTAATGCACATGGGAGGGGCTTGAGAAATGCTCTCATTAGTAAATAGAAGGGATCAATGCAGGTGGACCCATCAGACAGTCATTGTTTGGGGTTGTCCCAGCTGAGGGCTGCCTTAGCCTTAATAGAAAATCCTCCTGCAGTGGATGGACTCAGTTCTTCAAAGAGATTGGCCCCCAGCCCAATGAAAAATGGTCACTTTCGATAATTGTGCTCAAAATGACATATTTTATCATCAGTTTTTTTGAGAAGTATACACTTAAAAAAAAAGACAAAGCAGAAAATTGCTTCATGGCTCAGGCAATATATCTCTGTCTCTATTGTTTGTTGAAGTCTTATTAGGGTCAGTTGTGCCCTGAATTATTCCATTTCCTATTTCTCTGTGCCATTATACTTCCAAATATTTCAGAAATAAAGTCCCTTTTCTTTTTCATTTTACTTTTTCATGGGGAAGTATTGAATATGACAGGGCCTGCCATCATCTAATGAGAAATGGCTCTTGGGCAACTTATAACTATTATTAAGATGACATTTGCCCCTCTGAGTATCAACAAGAAACTGAGATGCATGGACTCTAAAAGAAAGCCATAAAGGACCAAAGAGAAGACAATAGCCAAAGAAAAATAGATGAATCAGCTTTATGAATTTATGCTTGGTCTGGTAACATTTTCCAAGGCATTTGGAAAATTTTTCCTATAGAGAAAAACAGAATAAGGCAAAGAGACATGAGGAAAGTGAGATTCAGTATATCGTGAGGTTTATTATTTTTCAGTAAGCTGCTTGCGTTAGTGACCCAATCTTCTTACAAAAAAAAGAGAAATCCCTCCCTTTGTCTGTTCATCAAGGAACCTGTAGTAGAGAAAGTCTTTTCCAGATCAGTTCCAAACTACAAGATGTGTATGGAACTTGTGTATATGTGTATATGTGTATGACATGTGTATATATGTAATGCATTGCTGCAAAACTGATACTGGGTAGCACACTGCAGACACGAAGTCATGTATGAGAAAACCACCGTCAAGTACTGAGTACTTACAAACACCAATTTTCTTTTTTGACAACATAATGAAAAGTTTCAAAGCACTCCTGTCTTTCAAATTATAGTACCGTTTTGTTTTATGCATTTATTTTCTGATCGATCTTTAGATACGTGCCAGTAGTCATGGGGGTGAGGGTGGGTATGAAGATGAAATCACAAACTCAAAACTGTTGCACCTAATGCTTTGAATCTTGAAAGAGCAGATGCTTGAGTTATGAATTGCAATTGTGTGTGGAAACAGTCTGGCAGCAACCTAACACTCAATAGCAACTGTTCTCCAGAAAACAGTTTGTCTCCTTTGGTAGCATGGTTATGCTTGAAGGATCATTTGAAATTTTGGAAGCATGGAAGCAGGCATATAGAAGGTTCGATTTTATTGCGGGGGCTGAGGTCATATCTGGTCCTGTCACTTTTACCTAGATTTCCCAAATCTCTGAGTTGGAAGGAACTCAACATTTATCTAGGCCAGTGCTTCTCAAACTTTAATGTGCTTGTGAATCATATAGAGATCTTGTTAAAATGCAATTTTTTTTTTTTTTTTTTTTTTTTGCGGTACGCAGGCCTCTCACTGTTGTGGCCTCTCCTGTTGCGGAGCACAGGCTCCGGACGCGCAGGCTCAGCGGCCATGGCTCACGGGCCCAGCCGCTCCGCGGCATGTGGGATCTTCCCAGACCGGGGCACGAACCCGTGTCCCCTGCATCGGCAGGCGGACTCTCAACCACTGCGCCACCAGGGAAGCCCTAAAATGCAAATTTTGATTCAGCAGGCATGGAGGAGGGGCCTGAGATTCTGTAGGTCTAATAAGGTCCCGGGTAAGGCCAGTACTGCTGGTCTGTGGAGCACGTATTGAGCAGCAAGGTCTAAGACCAATTTTGTTTGTTTTACTTTCACTTCTCTGACATTCTAGTGTTTTGTAATTACGTCACAGGTAATTTGTTACCAACACTAGTGAAGCCACAAAGGTTTTTTTTTTTCCCACTGTAACTATACGAGTAGCTGTATCTATTGCATATTTCTGTCTCTGTCTCTATTTACATCTGTATCTATGAATGAAAGCCATTTAAGGTTATCCCCATAATAATGTTATTCTCCTTGACATCTAGCTTCTGACACGCTATCCTTAGTAGGAGAGGAAAAGGTAGATTCCTGCCAGGGAATTACACATAGGTCTGGTTATACCTTTGGGAATGTGTTATACATGTGAATGTCACCTGCCATGAGTGGAGAAACGATTGAGAATTGCCAGTCTAGTTTAATCTGTCAATCGATGATTTGAAAATCAGGTCACATTAAATAAATGAATAAATCTGTATTGGATATCTTTAATTTACAAAGATAATGTACTTCCATTCAACAAATTTAAGCAGTGAATATCTGTGCAAAGGAAGAAGTAATCAATTCTATGTATTCCCTCCAGCCCTCCCTTAACTGTTGTGTGTACTTCCTGATGGAGTTTTTCTATACTTATACAAACATATTTTTAATAAAGTATATCGAGTTCTCTGCAAGTTGCTGTTCTTTAATATTTTGGAAACAGCTATTGCAGGTCTATTAGAAAAATGCAACCAAGCATTCTTCTAATTTTCTCAAGTAATTTTCTTGAGCTTTAATTCCACTTTTGTGATCCATAACTAGTTTTATTAAGAGGAAGTTGAATACCAATCAAAGCATTTTCCTAGGACAGTAGAATGTAAGTTCCATGAATGCCAAGATCTTTGTCTGGATCAGATGTATCCCAAGATCCAACAAAGGAGCCTGATACATAGTAAGTGCCTGATAAATATGTATTTAATAAATCAATGTCAGCCAGACAGTATCAGGACAATTGGGAAGTGGGTGGGGGAATAGACTGTCAAGGGAAGGGGCTGAGGCATAACGTATCTATTAAATGTTTGCTCTTGACAACATCCAGTAGGAATCAGCACATTAGTTGGGTAAATTTTGTCTGTGTCTCAATTTTGTTTAAGGACTGGTCACATAACAAAATGGTTCTTCTTGATCCTAGAAGTGTGATAAAGTAGATAGGCATTTTACTTGCCTTTTTAATGTACTAAACCTATATATATATATATATATATATATATATATATATATATGTTTTTGCCCCCAGTTCTTTCCAATTTTCAGAAAACATTCGTTCATTCACTGGACAAATATTTCTATCCTTGGCACCAGGACCTAGGGGACATGTATATAGATCTTGGCAGTAGAATTAGAGAGTGAGGGCAGGATGGAAGAAATACCAAGAACCCTCATCGTTAGCATAGAATGCTGGAAATGTTCACAACCGCTCAATAATTATCATGCTCAACCTCCAAGTAAGAGAAATCTGAGTATTCATTTTGTGAATTGGGAGAAAAAGAGGCTTGGCCATATTTTGTACTGTGCTGATAACCCTTAAATGCACTCTTCCGTGGATGTTGGCTCCATCTGGGGACAAAAAATCATCAAGTGATGTGGTTTTCAGATGATCTAGGACATTCTAGAATTTTGAAGTTGCTGTGCAAAGAGGAAAACAAAGACTCCTTGCTTCAGGGGAATTAGTTAGAAAGATTTGCTCAAGCTTTGAACTTGTTTGTATGCAATTCTACATCTTTTAAGATGCAAATCATTGGGACTACCCGGGTGGTGCAGCAGTTAAGAATCTGCCTGCCAATGCAGGGGACACGGGTTCAATTCCTGGTCTGGGAAGATCCCGCATGCCACGGAGCAACTAAGCCCATGCGCCACAACTACTGAGCCTGCGCTCTAGGGCCCGTGAGCCACAACTACTGAGCCAGTGTGCCACAACTACTGAAGCCTGCATGCCTAGAGCCCATGCTCCACAACAAGAGTAGCCACCACAATAAGCCCGCACACCACAATGAAGAGCAGCCCCCGCTCATCGCAACTAGAGAAAGCCTGTGTGCAACAAAAAAGACCCAATGCAGCCATAAATAAATAAATAAATTTATATTTTAAAAAAGGTAGGGAATCTTTAAAAAAAAAAAGATGCAAATCACTCTGTCAGATAAACCAGAGGAGATCTGTTGAAAAACTATTGTGGACTTTGGCAGTTTAGTAAAAGGCCCATTTTCAAAACATTGCCTTGTGTAGTGTGGGTCATGTCAGGTGATCTCATTTTGATGCTACTTAGAGTTAATGAAGGGGCAATAATTTCTGACAGTTGGTGTTGCAATTTAGTGAATGCAGGAAGGATGCAGGAGGCCAGATTCTATCCTTAATTTCTGTAGCTTAGAATCTTTGTGAACCTAAAGAAATTATTTAACCATACTGAGCCTCTATTTCCCCATGTACACAAAGAATACCTGGTAATATCTTCTTGACAGGGTTGTAGAAAGGATCAACTGAGATATTGTGTGGAACATTAGCGCAACACCTGGCGTGCAGTAAGTGGTCAACAAGGTTAACTAGTATTACTACTGATAAGAATAAAACGGGGGAGGGATAAATTAGGAATTTGGGATTAGCAGATACTATATACAAGATAGATAAACAACAAGGTCCTACTGTATAGCACAGGGAAGTATATTCAATATCTTGTAATAAACCATAATGAGAAAGAATATATATTTATTATATATATATAACTGAATCACTTTGCTGTACACCAGAAACTAACATGACATTGTAAATTAACTATACTTCAATTTAAAAAGAATAAAACATACATTTTAAGGATAAGAGTATTTGTACTAGTTCGTTTTACTGTAAATTCCTTATGCTTCCCTATTGGAAAAGGTCTAGCCAACACATGGGCTCAACTTCCTGCTATTCAGCCAGCACTATAGTTTACTTTTAAACTTTTATTTTGCCTGGAACTTGAGGGCCAGAAAACTTGAAGGAGAAGAACACAGGAAAAAGAATATTATTTTAAAATTACACTTCCTTGCAATCTACCCTTGAACCTATTTGGTCAGATCAGTCCAGTGGTGCTGAAGACATCTTTTGTCCTCTCACTGGCCTGAGAAGAGCTGTCATGAATTGGTTTCCCCATTCCACTTTAACAAGCCCACTCTGAGTCATTATGGTTTCTTGGTTAAGTGCTTCTGAAACACATATTCTTTAATTGACAGGTTATTTCAGCTCCTTCAGAGCCTTTATATTCAGAGCATCTATATGCTGAGCAACCTTAATATTCAACTGTCAGAGAAAGACAAATATCATACGATATTGGTCTCGTGTGGCTGTAGGGTGGCTGCGGCATGTGGCTGCTTGAAGCAGGATCTCAGTTCCCCGACCAGGGACCGAACCTGGGCCGAGGTGGTGAGAGCGTCGAATCCTAACCGCTAAACTACCAGAGACTGACTAGTGGCTAGGAGCAGGGCCCTGGCTCTTGTCTGCTTTGACGAAAAAAATTCAGCAAAGAGACAAAAAGCAGTGAGACTAGTAAAGTGTTTATTAGGAGAGAAGATGTGTGCGGAGAAAACATGGGCAGGCTCTGAGGTGGGGGAGGGAGGGAGGGGGGGGGGGGGGGGGGGGGGGGGGGGGGAGAGCGAGAGCGCGCGCCATGAGCTTTTGGGGTAGATTAAATCACTTATATGGGGGCAGTTCTTCCAGGTTCCCTCTGGCCAGTCATCTTGCTTTGTCTGGCTTTGAGTCTGAATTTGGTCTGACTCAGGCCCTCCTCTGTGTGCATGCACATCTTTTAGCCAAGATGGATTCAAGTGCAAGGGTCTCTGGGAAGTTGACAGAACATATTATGGTCTGGCACCTCCTCCCCTGAGGATCCTTTCTGCACATGTGTAGCTTCGGGGTCTCCTTGACCTCAAGAATGAGAAATATGTGGTCTCTATCTCTTATCCAAGCAGGACTCAGCCCCTCATTGCTCCTGCCATTATCCTTATCTTGAAGTATCTGTTCACAGGGGACAGATTCCAGCTGCTCAGCCTAGGGCCCATCTATCTCCTGCCTCAAAACATAATACAAATGAATTTATTTCCAAATAGAAACAGACTCACAGACATAGAAAACAAGCTTATGGTTACCAGTTGGGATAGAGGGTGGTGGAGAGGGGAGAGATAAATTAGGAGTTTGGGATTAACATGTACACCCTACTGCATATAAAATAGGTAAACAACAAAGACCTACTGTGTAGCACAGGGAACTATACTCAATATCTTGTAATAACCTTAATAACCTACAGTGGAAAATGATCTGAAAAAGAATATATATACATGTACGTATATATATATACACACATATATAATATATATGTATGTATATGTATATACATATATAATATATATGTATGTATAACTGGATCACTTTGCTGTACACTTGAAACTAACACAACATGGTCAATTAACTATACTTCAATTAAAAATATTCAACTGTCATTAAATTAATATGTATACGCATAGTACAAACTGATATGAAGAAAAATTACTGCACTAAGGCTTATCATAGAAAAGCAAATATTTCAAATCTATCATAGTATGACTGTGTGGTTTTAAGGAATGACATTTTTGATGGATGACTTAGTAGTCGTAAGCTTGCATCTTCCTAAAATAACATAAACTGTTAGTCTTGTTATTGTCCCCCAAACATACATTAATCCCTTATTACTATTGGTACTGGAGGAAACGAATGAACTTTGCCTTCAGTTCATTTTCTCTAGTCTTTCCTGTTTGTTAGGTCTATACACTAACCTGAAATAAACAAAGAAACAAAGAAGCAAATACAACTATGTACAATGGAAATCAGACCACTTCTGTCCCTTTGAACACTCATTCACTAGGCAGGAGCCAGAGTGATTTTTTAAAAAAGGAAAATGGATCACATTATTCCCTTGCTCAAAAGGTTTTATTGTCTTTCCATTGAATCTATAAAAAGAATCCAAATTCCTCCATCAACAGGAGTATTATTTTGATCCTACCTTGTCCCTCTCTGGCCTCATGTTCCGCTGTTTCCCCTTGATCACCATCTTGCTGTTCTTCTAAATGCACAGTTTGCTTCAGCCTTGGGGACTTTGCATTTGCTCTTTTCTCTGTTTAAAGTGCTCTGTCTCTAATCTTTTGTGTTGAAAAGCTTTTATGTCTCAGCCCAAAGACCACTTCCTCAGTGAGGCCTTCCTTGACCACCCTCACCCTCCACTCTCTACCCTTCTGTTTATTAATATTATTACTGTTATTATTTAACACAGCATTCAGCACCACCCAAAATTAGGTTTACCTCTATTTTCTCATTTGCTGTCCGTCTTTTCCCACTAGTATGAAGGCAGGATCTTAGGCATCTTATTCCTTGGTATATCCTCAGTGCCTGAACCAGTACCAGACACAGAGTAGGCACTCAATAAATATTTGGATGAATCATGTGGTGATGCCTCAGAGAGGTGGTATGTCTTTCTTTGGTGCCTGATAAAGTGTGCTATTATCCAAAGGCAGGTTCTCCTTCAAGTTCTGCATTTGTTTAGCCGTGTCATCTTAGACAAAGTATCCGCATTCTTGAGCTGTTGTTGATTCAGCATGAAGATGAGAAGGATATAGCAGGATCTTTCAAACTAGAACCAAAAAATTAATAATGGATACACTATTTTTAATATTTCAAGAAAGCTGATGAAAATCTGATATTTTATCCATATTATATTTGTAGAGAGCAAACATAATATCATTTTTTTGGCTTTGTCTAGAATTCTGTTAGTTCACAATAATTAGCAGTTTGTGTCTTTTGTTTATAAAAAGGGTGAACAAGTCAAGGATAATTTCATTTTCTAGTAAAAAATTTTCAAATGGGAAAATAAAAGAATGGGTTATTAGGGCTGAAAAGGCTTTGGAGAAAATGAGCTGTAAGTGTCTTATCAACTTCAAAATTCTGTGATTCTTCTTATATAATTCAGAATCTCTTGTTGTAAGCAACAGAGTCCATTCTAGCCAGTTACCACAGAAGGCAATTTAATAAAGAATGGCAGGTACCTCATAGAATCTCCAAGGCAGCAAGTAGCATTGACTAAACACAGCTTGGGATTGCAAGATAGTACTACTCTATCACTGTCAGATTAAAGTTTTACACAGAATTTCTTGGTTAAAGCATATACATTATTTATTTTGATAAGTAATACCAAATTTATACCCACAAATATATCTCCACAAGTCATATGACCAATAACGACGAGAAGAGGAAGCCCTTTTCCTCATATCCTTGTCAAGTGCCAAGGCATTGCTGGATTGTTGGCCATCAGTCTGTTTACACTTCATTCCCCTCTGCATGGCCCCTACACAACCACTTGCTAACCTCGACTTTGTGGTCACTCTGAGAATCCAAACAGACTTTTAGAGTATAAATCTCTTTGCCCTTTGGTCCTCCAGCTTCCCATTGGGTCTTTCCAGCTCCCCAGAACACTAACCCAGAAAGAAGGGCCCAGAATTATTCCAGCTTCTGGTCTCAGTCTCCTTGTTTCCCCTCTGTCTCTCCTTCCCCTCATCCCCAGAAACATTTTTCCAATCTGAGTAGAAGTGGTGCTTTACTGTCACTCACACAGTTCTCCCAAACATTGTCTATGCCCCGGTCTACTTTAATTTCCCTAAAACAGAAGTCACAATACGGTTGTCAAGAGGCCACATTTGACCACAGATTAGTTGTTTGCCTGGCTAGTATTTTTTAAAGAAATGAAATTTGAAAGATTTTAAATGGGTCAGATCATTTTTGACCCAGAAAACATTTCACCACAGAAACAAATAAAAACCCTCCATAAATGTTTGCAATTTTTTTCTCTACTTGTGCATTTTCTTTCACCAATTGGCAATTATTGGAACCTTCTTCAAAGCTCAATGCTAGGCTCTTCTCTCTTTTCCTCTTTACTCTGTCCCTAAGTCATCTCATCCATGTTCAAGGCTCTAATCCCCATGTATATGCAGTGACTCTCTGCATATATTTACATCTCTGACCCAGATCTTGGATTTCCAGCTTCTTAGCTGTCATTTCTATTTCTATGTCTTAAGTATTTTCAAACTCAACAATTTCAAAGCCAAATTCATGATCACTCCTCTCTGGCTTTCTTCTATTGTGCCCCATTTCAGCGAATAGTACCATAGTCCTCCTGGTAGTGCAAAATCAAGCAAAAGCAAGGAACCAAACAAGCAACAAAGGCTGGAGTTCCCCTTGACATCTTTGTATTTTTCATCCCCTGTATCTTATCTATCATTCCTAACTGTTGCCAACTCCTTTATATTGTCACCTCCAAAATAAAATTAGTATGTCCATTCATCTCCATTTCTACTATGGCCTCTCCAGTCCAAGCTACCATTACCTCTTGCTTGGACAACCTCCTAAGTGATCTCCTTGCATCCATTTCTTTCCCTCTAATTAGTTCTCCACCAAGAGTCCTGAGTGAGCTTTTCAAAATGCAATTCTGATCATGTTAGCCAAGCTTCTTCTTCCCTAATTACCTCAAATAGTAGAAAGACTTTCTGTAATTCTTAAGATGAAGATCACAATCTTCACAGAGTCTACATACCCAGATGGCCTGGCTCCTAACTTTACTGTCTCATCTTGTGCCATGATGCTCCTAGATTTCCCTGTTTTAATCACACTGGCTATCTTTTGGGTCCATCCACTAACCATATTCTCTCCTATCTTAAGACCTTGGCAATCCTCCTCACTTCCAATCTCATTCCCAGGCTAGATAACTCCTATTTCTCCTTCATATCTCAGCTCAAGTCTCTCTTCCTCAGGGAGACTTTCTCCAACTTCCCAGAGTTGGAATTAGAGTAGAGCACTTTAAACTTTCATTAACTAATCCTCCATAGAATAAGTGCACACTTAGCACTAACATTACTTAATATCAGCACTAATATGTAACGGGTATTCAATAAATGCTTTATATAAATTTAGGGCTATAAGGCAATTTTCACTGAACTTTATTTCACAGAGAAGGAAACGGAGATCTAGGAAACAGAAAATGATTTGCTTAAGAGTAGACTATTAAAGAGAGGTCTAGTTGGGATTCAAACTGAAATTGTGTTCACTGCACCAAATGAGATTGTGTGATATATTGAGGTCCCTTGTATCATTTACAAGTTGTGAGACTAGGAGAAAGTTACTTTTTCTTTCCACGCTTTAGTTAGACAGTCTATAAAATGAAGGCAATATTTGCCTTTAATATTTGTGATAAGGATTAAGTTATACAATGCATATATCTAAGACACCAATAAATGTCACTGGCTCTTGATCTTTCCTTAAATCTTTGATGGCATATTTAGGCATTTGAATGCATTTCTTACTTGTGACTTTCTTTCAAGAGAAATCACTAAACACAGAAAGAAAATTTCTATAAAAAGAGATTCCCAAGAAGAATGTAATGTAAGGAGGATTATGGATACTTTAGAATTCTTAAGAATAGATTTTTAGGACCTAACTGCTGGCTGATTCTTAGTTGAATTGACTAGAACAGCTAATTTACCCTTAGAGCCCAAGTTGCAGAATAACTCAAAGCTAACAGACATAAAAGGTAAAGATTTAGCAGCTTGATTTTTACCCTTAAGTATTTGTCAAGAAAAGCATCTTAGGGAATTTAGTCCTATCTTTGTCCCTCAAGATAGGAAATTATAATTCTATAATACTGAGTAAATGTCGTAGTGCAGAAATGAATCATAAAAATGATAGTTTAGAGATTTCTGCCAGAAGGCCCCTTAATCTTACTCAACACAACACAGAAGGAAAGAAAAGATCATGAACCCTGAGTGACATAACAAAACTTGTCATACTTACAGAAAGCTAAGACAGAGAAATAAGGAGGCCCTGGGGACATTCATCATAGGCAATGAATGAATGAATGAATGAATAAATAGAAAAGTATTTTTTTTGCAGAAAATTAGTCTCAGACACCAGGAGGCTTGTACAAGGATGTTCACTGTTGCACTGTTTATAAAAGAAAACAAAAATTAGAGAAGAGTCTAACTATCCACTGATAGGTGAGTGATTGAATAAATTGTAGTGCATTTATGCTCTGAAATATGACAAGGTAGTTAAAAACAATGATGTGGGGTTCCTATGTGGATACATATAGAGAATACAGATATGTCCTTAAGTTGAAAAGCAAACTGCTATTTATGTTCAAACAAGACAAAACAGAAAATTATTTATTTCAGCTTTATTTATATAGAAAAACACCTAAAAGCCTGCACACAATAATGACAGAAGTGATTGATAACCTCTTTTTTGTTTCTGTGATTGGATGCAGTGGGCAAGAAGGATTTTAACTTTATCCATATTGTGTGCTTTTTAAAAAATATAAAGCATATTCATGTTAATTATTAATTAATTATTATGATAATCTGGTTGGAATGGAATTCTACTTGAAAGTCATTACTTAATGGTACTTTGAAAAGAGTGCTAGGCTTCCCTGGTGGTGCAGTGGTTAAAAATCCACCTGCCAATGCAGGGGACACGGGTTCGAGCCCTGGTCTGGGAAGATCCCACATGCCACGGAGCAACTAAGCCCGTGTGCCACAACTACTGAGCCTGCGCTCTAGAGCCTGCAAGCCACAACTACTGAGCCCACATGCCACAACTACTGAAGCCTGTGTGCCTAGAGCCTGTGCTCCGCCATAAGAGAAGCCACTGCAACAAGAAGCCCACTCATGGCAACGAAGAGTGGTCCCTGCTCGCCACAACTAGAGAAATCCCGCGCGCAGCAATGAAGACCCAATGCAGCCAAAAATAAACAAATAAATCTATAAAAAAAAAGAGTGCTCCATTCTCTTCTGAAATCCAATGTGGATGATGGTGTTAGGGTTAAGGTAATTCTCACTTTTATGGAAATCACCTATTTTTCTCCGGAAAATTAAAAAAATTTTTCTTTAGTCTCACTATTTTCACATGGTGGGCCTTTAAATTAGACCTCCCAATTAAAGAATCACCTCTCTCCTCAGGTTTTGGAAAGTTTCTTATTTATTCACCAATGTTATCTTCTGTACTTTCTTTGGTATGTATTTCTGAAATTTATAGGTGATTTCTACACCTCTGATTTTTTTTTCGTAATTTTTTTCACTTTGTCTTTTAGGGGTCAATAATCTGAACTTTACCTAACAACCTTTTTTTGAACTTCATACTCCAGTATTCATTTTTGTGTGTGTGTGTGTGGTACGCGGGCCTCTCACTGTTGTGGCCTCTCCCGTTGCGGAGCACAGGCTCCGGACGCGCAGGCTCAGCGGCCATGGCTCACGGGCCCAGGCGCTTCGCGGCATGTGGGATCTTCCCCTGCATCGGCAGGCGGACTCTCAACCACTGGGCCACCAGGGAAGCCCCAGTATTCATATTTTTAATTTCAAAGAGATCTTTATTAATCTTGGATCATTCCTTCACAATTGCATCCTCTTCTTGTTTTACATATGTATTAATGCCACAAATCTGTTTGTGCACAGTGCTTTTCTCTCAAGTTTTCATATGCTCCTAAAATTACCTCTCTTCCTCTAGAAAGCTAGTTCTCTGTTTATTTTAATTTTTTTTCATTCACGCGTAGGTGTCCCCCCAAATGTCTAAGAGCCTTGGCTTTTAATGCAAATATAAGAATTGGCATTTATAGGAAGGTAACTGTAATGGTTAATTTTATGCGTTAATTTGCCTGGGCAACTAGGCAAACATTATTCTGGTGTGTCCCTGGAGATGTTTCTGGATGAGATTAACATTTGAATCCTTAGACTGAGTAAAGCAGATTGACTTCCTGAATGTGGGTGGACCTCATCCAATCAATTGAAGACCTGAGTAGAACAAAAAGGCTAAGTAAGAGGGAACTCCTCCTGCTTGACTGTTTGAGTTGGGACATTGTCTTTTTCACAGCCCTCAAACTTAGACTGAAACATCAGCTTTTGGGCCTTGAGCTCACCAGCTTTTGATCTGGAACTTAAACCATCAGGTCTCCTGGTTCTCAGGCCTTTGAACTCAGACTAGAACTACATATTAGCCCTCCTGGGTCTCCAGCTTGCTGACTGTGGATATTGGAATTTCTCGGCCTCCATAACTATTGATACATGAACCAGTTCCTTATAATAAATCTCTCTTTATATATAAGGGATATATATATATATATATACACACACACATATGTATGATATTATTAACGATTGGTTACTATATATAACAATAGGATATCATAAATATATTTAATCCTCAGTTTCTACCATTTCTTATTCATCAGATGCCAGGTGAGAAACTGCCCTGCTTACAATTGAAACCAGATTTCCAAACAAAATGAGGGCTTGATTTATGTATGAAACAATGCCATGCTTCAAGACTTCTCTGGTCCCTTCTGGGCAAGGAAAATAAATGCCTTACCCTCAGTGGTCACGATCTGAGAGGTCAAAGTTAGCCGTGCTTTTCACATTTCATAGATTTCTTTAATTTTAGAGCTGAAAGGGCCCTTACAGTACTCATTTCACAGATGAAAACACTGAGACCCAGAGACGTAGTAATTTACTCAAGGTCAAGTGTTTAGTTTGTCAAAGATCTGGGTCTACAACTATTACACTCAGTTCTTCTTTCGTAATAATCAAAATAATGCTAACACTAAACTACTATAGTTACCAAGTGCCAAGTTTACATTTGCACTTATGTCTCCAAGGTATGCACGACTATTATCATCCCCACTTGACAGATAAGAAAGGTGAAGGAAAGAGTTAAATAACCTATCCACGGTCTTACAGCTAGTAACTTGCAGACCTAGAATTCTAAGCCAAGCAGTCTTTTTCCAGAGCCTGTATGCTTTGCCATTACACTATTCTGCCTCTCTACATGGTGAGGCTCTCTTTTTTGGTGGTGTCTGTGTTTCTAAAATGAGGCTCTTCTCACTAATTTCCAGTGTGATAAATAGTATAAATAACACTCTAAGCACAGAAGTACGTCACCCGAGGCTTTGTCAATGATAAATTGGACAGCAAAACCAAGAAACTTGGATAAGAAAATGACAGAGGAGGGGCTTCCCTGGTGGCGCAGTGGTTGGGAGTCCACCTGCCGATGCAGGGGACACGGGTTCGTGCTCGGATCCGGGAGGATCCCACATGCCACGGAGCGGCTGGGCCCGTGAGCCATGGCCGCTGAGCCTGCGCGTCTGGAGCCTGTGCCCCGCAACGGGAGAGGCCACAGCAGTGAGAGGCCCGCGTACTGCAAAAAAAAAAAAAAAAAAAGAAAAGAAAATGACAGAGGAGAGAAATTAGGAAGACTTCCCATTTGAACACAGATATAAGCTGAAGAGACACTGGAGCACAGCTAGGACATTGCCATTGGAAAATGAAATAATCAAACACGGACAGAGTTACCTAGAGTTGCAGAGCTTTTTGTATTCTCCTTTTCTCACTAGGCTTCTTGTCAGTTGCTCTTTAAAAAGCAGGTCATGTCTTCTGCTGCACTTTCAGACTCTGTACATACGAACATAAACTGGAACTGAGAAACATTCATCATTGTAAAACTCTGCCTCGCAGGCTCAGATGAAAAACTTGGCTCCGACTCTCCTTGTAAATATAGGTCCATGCATGAGCCTGAGACTGTAAGTCCAAGCAGTTCAGTCTTGTAAGGGTAGCCAGCTCCCAGCCCCAGAAAACTTTACCAACAGTAACGGAATTATTTATCTGTTGCTGTGTAGCGCACCAGTACTTTTAAAGGCTTTAAACAACAAGTTATTACTTCTCATGATTCCATAGGTCGGTTGGATGGTTCTTCGGTTGGTTTTGCCTGGAATCACTTATTGAGCGGAAAGGGCTGATGGGGGCTGAGTTCTGTTAGAATAGCTGAGAGGACTGGACTTCTCTTCCCAGGTGGTTTTTCACTCCAGACTTTTTGCTGCATGATTGTCTTAGGTGTCCAAGAGAACAAAAGAAGAAGCCGTAAGACCTCATAGGTCCTTAGTCCAGAGCTGTGCAGAATCACTTCTTTCACATTCTATTGGCCCAAGTAAGTTATAAGGCCAACCTTCATTCAATGTTAGAGGAGGCTGTACAAGTCCACGAATTCATGGTGGTATGATTTATAGGGGGCTATTTTGTAGTAATCTAACACTTAGGCCTGTTTCAAGCCAAACCAGTCTTTCTCTTGTGTGATTGGCTGGGGTAGCAGAAACTTAAGGAAAAAGAGAAATAAACATTCATTATTGAGGTCCCCTTACATTACAGAAAAAGGCATCATGCCAAGGGAAATGTAAGAAATATAGTTATTTATCGAGTCTTCCCTATTATAAATGATTCTCGTGGCATCTAAGTGACTCTGAAATGATCACAGCCATCAGAGGGTGGGTCAGTGTGGATTTCACCCCAGGATGTAATGGAGTATTTCTGGCTTAAAGTCAGTTAGAGCTGTGAGGACGGAAGGAAGTTGTGTAGAATACAGTGCTGCCACAGGGCTGTCATATCCTAAAGTCAGGGTTAACAAAATAAATTCCCAAATAGAAAAGAGGGAGAGGTCAGAGTCTGGTCATCAGGCTGTTTCCGCTACATTTCTTGTTGATATCCATATCTGAAATATGTACCCAAGTTCAGGATATTCCATAGGCCCCTATTTAAAAAATGCTTGGTAACCATTTGTAGTAGTTCTACAACTTATCTTCTCTAAATGGAAGGTTCATGAATGTTGGGAGTGGGAGAAGACCTTTTCTGGAAGAAAATATCATATATAAATTTCACTTCATTTGTATTGCCTATCAATCCACCTGAGATGAATCCCTAGACACAGAGGTGGCTCGGATCTGTCAAATGGATCTTGAGGCCCACTGTTCATGGCTTCTTGCTTGAAAGAAGATAAATCAGTAATCTAACTAATGCAGTCCACATATTCTGTTGTCTGCCCAGGTAAGAGAGGCTCAAAAGTCAATAAGGAAAAGAAAAATCATACATGTTTTGCACAGTCTCAACAATACTTAGAACAGTAACATTGATAGTATAGAGTTAGGAGTGAAGACAGAAGGGAAAAGTAGATTGAAACACAGATTCAAAAGTTAATGTTTTTATTTTTCATTAAAATTTTAGTAATTTACCAGATGACTAAAATGACGAATTATGAACCTCCTCATGAAGTAATCCTGGATCCCTCCAGGCACAATTTCCTCCGTGCTTTTCTACTACTTTGTACATGTCACTGCTACAGGACTGATTGCATTATTCATAAGGATTATGAGCTCTTGGGATTCAGGAACCATGTCCCAGCACTTAGCATAGGGCTTGATGCATATGTTTAAAAAATACATTTGAATGAATTAGATAAATATAGTGCGATTTATGAGCTTCTATATTGCTATCTGAGATTAGTATGTAGTGATGAGATCTGGTAAGAATCAGAAGATAATTCATTATTTTAGAGTAAGAATAATTTGGTCAGATATCATTCATAAAGGTTATAAAATAACAGTTTCCTTTAGTGAGAGAACTTACCAAAGGAGAAAGACAATAGTGGGATGATAAATGAGGATATTTTAACATTGATGCTATTTATAAACTTAGGAAAATATAATAGGAGAACTTTAATACTTATAGAAATATGACAAAGATCAAATAACGTATACATTCTTACAATCAAAAGATAAGATAACAGAACACAGTGGGAGCCCAGTTGAGTAGCAGAAAATTTTATGTGAATGCTACCCTGTCCAAAACCCATGCTTTATTGTCCTGGTTATGGCTCCTTTCCTCATGTTAGTAATGAGAAAAGCTGCATGTAATCAGGGCCAGAGCACCAGTGGTCTAGCTAGCTTCAATTTGGGGAAGGACTGGGGAGAAGTTTGGGAGAGCATTGTGTTGTATACAGAGGATTCTACCACAAGGGGAATTGGGTGGTAATAAAAGAGACTGCCAGATCCGTAGATTGGTGCCAAATTGAGGGAGAGGGTGTGATATTAACAGATGAAGGAGAAAGAAAAACTATTCAATTACCATTGTGTTGCCAACATCTCTCAGAGATTCCTCTTCAAGCAGGAAAAGTGCAGAGAAATGATCATTTAAAGGGAAACTGAGTCTAACATGTGTAAAGAGACAATAGACATTTAACTAATACTCCGGATCACAGATAATTCGCATTCACAAAAAAAGACACTAAACAATTATTTCTATTTAGTAGAAGCAAACGGGTAAATGAAAGAATGAATAAAAATAAATGAACAAGTGAATTTCATCCTGGGGTATTCAAAGAAACTGCATTGAATCCATAGATAGCTTTGGGTAGTATTGCTATCTTAAATTATTAAGTTAACATTATTAAGTCTTCAAATCCATGAACACAGAATGTCTTTCCATTTGTTTAGGTCCTTTTTCATTTCTTTCAGCAATGTTTTATAGTTTTAAGTGTAGAAGTCTTTCACCCACCTGCTTGGTTAAATTTATGCCTAAGTATTTTATTCTTTATGATGGTCTTGTAAATGGAATTTTTAAAAAATTTCTTTTTCAGACTGTTCATTTCTAGTGTATAGAAATACAATTGATTTTTGTGTGTTGATCTTGTACACAGAAGCTTTGATGAATTTGTTTTTTAACTCTAATAGGATTTTGTGTGGTTTCTTTAAGATGTTCTATATGTAAGATCATATCATCTCTGAATAAAGATAAATTTGCTTCTTCTTTTCCAAATTAGATGCCTTTTATTTACTTCTTTTCTATTCGCCTTCCTCCTTCCCTCCCCTCTTTCTTTCTTTTTCTTCTTTGCCTAATTGCTCTGGCTAGAACTTCCAGTATGATGTTGAATAGAATGGCAAGAATAGACATCCTGGTATTGATTCTAATGTTATTAAGGAGAAAGCTTTCAGTCTTTTACCATTAATTATGATATTATCTGTGGGTTTTTCACAGATTCTCTTTTACAGGGTGAGGAAATTCCTTTTTATTTCTAGTCTGTTCAGAGTTTTCATCATGAAAGGGTGTTGGATTTTTTCCAAGTACATTTTATTTTTTGCATATTGAGATGGTCATTTCTTTAATGACCTTAATTCAATAAGTATTGTGTAGTACACTGGTTAATTTGTGGATATTAAACCAATCATGCATTTCTGGAATAGATTCCATTGGTCATGTTGTAAAATCTTTTTCTATGTTATTGGATTTTGTTTGCTAATATTTTGTCGAGGATTTTTGTGTCCATATTCATGAAATATTAATCTGTAGTTTCTCATAATTTCTTAATCTGTTTTCTTGTGATTTCTTAATCTGATTTCATTTGCTTACTATGTCTGGACTCAATATCAGGGTAATTCTGGCCTTACAAAATTATTTGGAAAGTGTTCTCTCCCCTTGAATTTTTTCAAAGAGTTTGTGAAGGATTGGTGTTAATTTTTTATTAAATGTTTGGTAGAATTCACCAGTGAAGTCATCTGTTGCTGGGCTTTTTCTGTGAGAAATTTCTTAATTACTAATTCAGTCTCTTTAGTTGTTATACATCTATTCACATTTTCTAATTCTTCTTGAGTCAGTTTCAGCAGTTTGTGTCTTTGTAGGAATTTGTTCATTTCTGCCAAGTTATTTAATTTGTTGGCATGCAGTAGTTCATAGTATTCTCTTATAATATTTTTATTTCTATAAGGTCAGTAGTAATGTCTCCTCTTTCACGCCTGATTTTAATAATTTGAGTTTTCTCTCTTCTTATCTTGCTCAGTATAGCTAGTTTGTAAATTTTATTGATCTTTTCAAAGAATCAGCTGTGGTTTTATTGATTTTCTCTATTTTTTTATTCCAATCAAATCTGTTCTAATCTTTATTTCTTCCTTCCTTCTACTTGCTTTGGGCTTAATTTTCTCCTGTTATAGTTTCTTATGTGAAAAGTTAGGTTATTGATTTGAGATATTCTTTTTTAATATAAGTGTGTATATATATATATATATATATATATATTATAGATAAGTGTATAGATATACACATATATTTCCCTCTAAGCATTGTTTTTGACGTTTTAGTATGTTGGCTTTTCATTTTTGGTCATCTCAAATTATTAGATCATTTTCTTTGCAATTTCTTGGTTATTGGTTATTTAGGAGTGTATTGGTTAATTTCCACATATCTTTATTTTTCAAAATTCTTCCTATTATTGATTTCTAATTTAATTCATTGTTGTTGGAGGACATATTTTGTATGATTTCAATCCTTTAAAATTTATTAAGTCTTCTTTTATACTCATCATTCCAATCTTTTCTTGGATTAGGGCCCATTCTAATCCAGTATGATCTTATTTTAACTTGATTACATCTGAAAAGACCTTATTTCCAAATCAGGTCACATTCTGAGGTTCCAGGTAGACGTGAATTTTGGGGAGATACTATTCAGCCTAGTACAGCAGTTAAGTCACGAAATGTAAGAAACCATCACTGATGCTCACAGCTTCCTGTAACAGCTTGGCAAAAATGTGAGCCAAGAATATTCTATCCAATCAAATTGTGTTTAAAGTACAAAAGGATAAAGACAGATAGTTTTGAACATGCAAGAGCTCAGGGAATATCACTGCCATGAACACTTCCTGAGAAAATTAATGGAGGACAAATTTAAGACATAAAGAGATTAACAAAGAAATTATGGAGAAAGAATTCACAATGATTTTTTAATATATTTAACAGTAGAAACAAGCCTAAAACACATGTGAGGAAGAAAGCACAAAACAGAATGTAAAAGTTATATATAATAATAATGGAGAAATGATGTAATATGTAGGGGGCTCTATTAGTGTCCCATTTACATCACTGCAGCTTTACCACTTCAGTTTGTCCTAGCTGATTCCATTTAACAATATATGTTTCTTTTTCCTAAGGGCCGCATAAAAGAAGTACCAAGGAATTAAAATCCCCCCAGGAGAAGCCCTCAACAAAGGATTGTTAGGATTTGGTGAATACATACTCCAGATCTTGGAGAGACAACTCTGAGGCATGTGTATTACAATCTTTCCCAAAAATTCTTCACAATATTAGGCTTTAGTCACCCACAGAAATAACTGGCATAATAATTCTTTTATTGGTTGCTTTCCCTTTCCTGTGTACTTCCTTACTGCCCTACTGGCATTTCTTGTTCTTCACAAACAAAGAAGTTACACTTGAATCATTGTCTCATGGTCTGCCTCTGAAGGAACCCAAATTAAGACAATATAACTAGTCAAAATAGATTGAGGGGGGGAGAAAAGAAACTATACTATTGCACATATCTGCTTCATCTGTAATTGCTGGAAGTCCAAGGAGATAATTGAAAGTTGCAAATAAAGCCATAGAAGCATAAGCATAGTTAACTATGAATGATAAACAGAAATACAGTATAATTAACTAAAATTGAGTGGTAGAAGTGAAGCAAGGAAATAAGAGGAAAAAAGAATATCCTACGTTTATTATAGCTCAGATAATAGATACTGCTTAAGAAGTGGAAGATTAAGGGTATTATGTAAATTTATAGTTATAAAGTAAAAATGGCAAATTAAGGCCTCCAAAAATTCTCTCCTTCATAAAAGCAATGAGAAAACTGGCAAAATTGATCAGAATCAGCTTTTTTAAAACTCTGTAAATTAACTAAATGCTTGTAACAGCTCACAGAATCTTTATTAAAGAGAAACAGTTGGAAAATCTTGGTGAAAACAGCAAGTTTTGGAGCATTTTAACTTTTCCTGCTTCCATTCTCTGCTTTCCAGAAACACAGTGGCCTTAAAATAGAACAATCCACATTGATGGTGAAGATTGGCAACTATGGGCGAGCAGAATGGGGCTGGAGCTCTTTCAAAGCGTCATTCCCCAAAACTGTCAATTTGTGACCTGCCTGGTGGTCCCCTAGAAGACCATATTTGCAAGCTGCCTGTATCTTACCCGACTTGCCCAGTGTGAAAAGCCTTATCATCCAGGAACATTTATCAAAAAGCAATTAAAGACCATTGCTGAATTTCATGGCTGCCTGCGGCACAGGATAACAGTTGAGGGAAACAATACACTAACCAAAAAACTTAAAAGCAAAAGCTGGAGAATGAAATTCCATAGGGGCTTTCAGAATCTCTGATACATTCCCAGAAATCTATAAATCCTGGCACATGCCTAAGGCTGTTTGCACACCGAAGGCTATGCACATTCATATGAAGGATCTAAGGAGGCCTTAAGCTCTCACCTCTGGCTGACTTTGAGACTCTGTACAGGTAGGAAGTGAAGGCTAAGGCAAAGTTTTAAACTGCTCTGCCTGAGTATTGAAGGCATACCCCAACACATGCACAGAGCCCCTCAGCAAAGACTGGGAGAGATTTACTTGTCCCAGACATTTAAGAAAATCTCTGTCCAATCATTAGCTGAGTACTCATCTAACCAAGTAAAATCTTCAGTGGCCACATATGACAAAGATACAGGCTTTACAGAAAACTTACTAAAAACTTACTAAAAAACAGACAGCAAAAACTACAAGTAAACAACAACATACTCTAGGGAGAGGAAATAATTTGATTTTCAGAGTGAGCACATTATATTACTTCAAATGTCCAGTTTTCAACAACAAAAAATAAATTATGAGACATGCAAAGAAACAAGAAAACATGATCCATACACAGGAAAAAAAAAAATCAATCCATAGAAAGTGTCCCTGAGGAAGACCAGACATTGGACTTACTAAATAAGGAACAAAACAGAACCCTCCAGGGTCCCCGCAAGTAAAAAGGCCCCTCTTTGTCCCCTGCCTCTTGTTTGTAGAAAAGCTGAAGTCTACAGGCCTCCCAGAGTTACAAAAGAGCAGACTCAAGCAGTTAATGATGAGGATGATAGAGTCACAAACTCAGTGTCTGATGCACACTCCTGAGTTGTTTTACAGATGCTATAACTGCCACCAGAGGGAAAAGGCTAACTGCATGGTGACTAGACTGTAGCCATGACATAAGCTACTCCATCTTGAGCAGTGCTGAATCTATGACTAGCACAGTTCCGAGAACTGGCCTCAAGAGAATGGGATTAACAATATTGCTCATAATAATCTATATATTTGTGGGCATGAAAATAATTGTAGCTTATTCTGCCGATATATGTAAGCAGGCAACTAAAACTGTCAGCAAAGAGATGCTACAGACCCATGTCAACATCTTCCACTCTAAGAATACAGCACCCTATGTCAGCATGAAGAAGTTACAAAAGACAGACTTTCGCCCCGATCCCATAGAAATGGAATGGTGCCTGACAAGTGGGGATTTGTAAGGAGCTCTTTTGCCTCTTTCCTGTTTGCCTATTTCTGTTCCCCTTAAACCTTCATTATAAAAATGAGATCATTAAGGAACATTTAACCCAACTCCTGACTTATGCTCTACTAAGTGCACACAATACCTAGCCTAACCTGTTGATTCTTTCCCTAGATTAAAAGAAGCAGGAATGAAGAATTAAGTAGTTAAGGAATGAGTAGTTCTCTATCCCCAACGGTCCCCTTAGCAATCCTGCAGGCAGACCACTTGGGCAATATAACATCTGAAGAAATATCATGAGGAGTCAGCCAGCCTGCACACAGTGGAAAATGATGTGAAGCTAACCTTCTATCTCAATGATTAACTGAGATTACTTCCCCTTTTTCCATTTAAAAACTGTCACGGTTAAAGGAATCATAGGAGTTGGTTTTGGGGCACATGAGTCCACCTTCTCCCCAGATTGCTGGCTTTCTGATTAAAGCAACTTTCCTTTCTACCAACATTTGCCTCTTGAGTATTGGTTTTTGAATAGTGAGCAGCCAAACCTGAGTTCGGTAAACAAACAAAAGACTCTAAATTAGCTATTTTAAATATGTCCAAAGAGCTAAAGGAAACCATGTCTAAAGAATTAAATGAAAGTTCAAAAACGATGTCTCACCAAATAGAGACTATCAATAAAGAGACAGAAATTGTAGGAAGGAACCATGTAGAAATTCTGGAATTGAAAAGTACAATTACTGAAATTAAAAATTCATTAGAAGGGTTTAACAACAGATTTGAACAATCAGAGGAAAGAATCAGCCAACTTGAAAGTAGGTCAATTGAGATTATCCAATCTGAGGTATAGAAAGAAAAAAATGATGAAGGAAAATAAACAGAGCCCCAGAGACCTATGGGATACTATCAAGCATACCAACATACAGATAATCAGAGTCCCCAAAGGAGAGAATAGAAAGGGGCAGAAAGAATATTTGTTTGAAGAAATAACAGCCCAAGTTTTCCAAAAATGATGAAAAAGTATGAATCTACATATTGAAGAAGCTCAACACGCTCCAAGTAGGATAAACTCAAGCAGGATTAACTGAAAGAGATTCACAGTAAGACATATCATAACCAAACCAACTAAAGCCAAAGAGAGAGAATCTATCAATAGAAAGCAGCAAGAGAGACGTGACTCATCATCACATACAAGAAATTCTCAATAAGATGAACAGAGATCAGAGTATTTTAATGTCTTCCTCCCTGTTGAGTTGTCACAAGTTAGCTATAGCCTTCTACTAAAACTCCTGTCAGGTGCACCTGTTTTTTTAAATTATTTTATTTTATTCTTTACATCTTTATTGGAGTATAACTGCTTTACAATGTTGCTAGTTTCTGCTGTATAACAAAGTGAATCAGCTATATATATACATATAACCCCATATCCCCTCCCTCTTGTGTCTCCCTCCCACCCTCCCTATCCCACCCCCCTAGGTGGTCACAAAGCACCGAGCTGATCTTCCTGTGCTATGTGGCTGCTTCCCACTAGCTATCTACTTTACATTTGGTAGTGTATATATGTCAATGCTACTCTCACTTCGTCCCAGCTTACCCTTACCCCCCACCAGGTCCTCAAGTCCATTCTCTACATCTGCATTTTTATTCCTGTCCTGCCCCTAGGTTCATCAGAACCTTTTTTTTTTTTTTAGATTCCATATATATGTGTTAGCATATGGTATTTGTTTTTCTCTTTCTGACTTACTCCACTCTGTATGACACACTCTGGGTCCATCCACCTCACTACAAATAACTCAATTTCGTTTCTTTTTATGGCTGAGTAATATTCCGTTGTATATATGTGCCACATCCTCTTTATCTATTCATCTGTCGATGGATGGACACTTAGGTTGCTTCCATGTCCTGGCTATTGTAAATAGTGCTGCAATGAACATTATGGTACATGTCTCTTTTTGAATTATGGTTTTCTCAGGGTATAAGCCCTGTTCACATATTATCTCTATTTCAAGTTCTGTAACCACTCCTTCTCCTTCACCTTCCAGCCTGTATGTGGTAATGGCACCCCCCTCAAACATCTGAGTTACTGCTCTATCTCTTGTGCTTTCCCTCTATACTCTGCCTATACCATTGTGTATCCCTTTATTAAACTACTTTCAAGTTATCCAATTTATGTATGCCCCACTTGTTTTCTGATGATATAAAAGCCAAATGCAATTAAGAAGATAGATCTAATACACACATATCAAACTCTATCCTGAAAATACAGAATTAACCTTTTTCTGGTACACATTAAGCAGTCATGAAAAAAAAAGACCTTGTATTGGTCTATGAAGAAAAACAAAACAAAACAAAAATCTCAGTTAATTCCAAAACAAAACAAAACCAAGAAACATTCTCTTGTTCTGTTGCAAAAATACTACAAATTAAAAATATAATCAGAAAAAAAGCTATCTACTGGGAATTAAGAAAAATAAGTCTTGTTAGTTGAGTCAAGGAGGAAATACAAATTAAAATTGCATGCTGAGTCCCAGGCAGAATTTTTTAAAAGCTCAATACCTAGACACAATGTAATACATGTGTAGAATACCAAAGACAAAGAGAAAATTTTAAAAGCAGTCAAGGAGAAAAGAGAGCTTACCTAGAAAGATAGACAGCAAGCTTTTGGTCAGTTATGACAGAAGAATAACATTTCCAAATTGTTGAGGGAAAATATTTGTTACACTAGAATTCCATGTCAGATAAAGGCATTAGAGTTACATGAGAACAGGAAAGTTTACTATTCATAGAACCTTGCTGGAAGAATGAAGGAAAGTGCTTCAGCAATTATCCAAAAAGAACATGTAGAATATAAAAAACCATGGTGAGCAAAGAAATGGGTAAGCATGATAGGAATTCTAAACAATAGTAGAATAATTGAGAGAATTGAGAGAAAGAAAAAAAAGACTAACTTTGGTGTGTTTAAAATAAGAGGGAGCTAAAATACAATAACATGAAAATGGGAGAGTAGAGTACAATTTTCTGAGTTCATTCTATTCTTTGGAAAGAAGCTAGGAGATGAGGATGATTTTTGATTTTCTTTTGTATGCAAGTTAAAATCGAATTGTAAAACCACAAATGCTAATTTACTTAGCATTCAACTGATATTTACATTTGTATTACAGTCAGGTATTAGTAGATACCCAACAAGTAAAGGAAAACGGAGGTCAGCCCATCTTCTGAGCCATACCTCATAGAATAGAAGAAAACAACACCAAGTGATATTGATACCCATGATGCTCAATTTTGGCTCCTGTGGAAGAGTGATTTTATACATCATACTTTACTAAATTTCTTCTTTGTTGACTTACTAGGTGTCAAGGTCAGTGGTGTAGTGGAGCAAAATTTGCCACCTCCAAATTGTGTCTCTTTGGCATGAGGATTAATTTAGGATGATTATTTTTAAGGCTCAAAAGACTCGAGAAGACCTTTGATCTTCTAGTAGAAGTAGATAGAGGACTTGTTCCAGGAAGGGAGCAATCACCATAGGTAACTATAGTATGAACTAGGTATGGTA
This sequence comes from Monodon monoceros, assembly GCF_005190385.1. Taxonomy (NCBI): domain Eukaryota; kingdom Metazoa; phylum Chordata; class Mammalia; order Artiodactyla; family Monodontidae; genus Monodon; species Monodon monoceros. Next base: position 37,893,825 of record NW_021703779.1, read on the forward strand.
GACAGAGAGGAACCTAGCAAAGTCTGTTAAGATCCCTCTCTGGGTCCCACTGTCCCTGCATGGCCTAGCAAACATTTGCTTTTCTATCTCTGTGTGAATTGCCTCCCCCTCTTATAAATCCCAAACCACTACCCCCAACATCCTCTTTTGTCTTTAGCTGACGATGGTATTTAAGGTGAGGGTTTGGGCCATTTGGGGAGTTACTCAGTTCTCCTGGGTCTCTCTGATGTACACATGTTATTAAACTTTTGTTTGATTTTCTCCTGTTAATCTGTCTCATGTCAATTTAATTCTTAGACCAGCCAGAAGAACCTAGAAGGGTAGAGGAAAATTTCTTCCTCCCTGACAGTGGCCTGTGTGTCATTGGTACATTCTCATTCTAAGCATCTATTTTCAGAATGAAACGAGTATAAATAAATAAGCAGCCTTGTTGAAAAGATTCAAAGTGACCAAACAAGTATTTGGAGCCTTGAGACATAATAGACTGCTTTCTAGTATAGTGTTGTCTGATTGTAGCTTACTTTATGGTGGTCTTTATTTCCATGTTATCTCATAGCTTTTTTTTTTTTTTTTTTACTAGCTGACTTGGTTGGCTAAGCAAACTTGTGTAGTTCCAGAGACCAAAACGTGATGAGTATTCTGTGTAGCAGTCCAGCATGTTCTAGCCTTGGGGAAGAAAGGCCACAACCTGTATTAGATGTAGCTTCCTTCTATCCTAAATGAGTATTTATCCAACTATCTTGAATTTCAAAGGCCACGAATGGCTGGGAGCTGGTGGAAATTTCCTTTGAAGAAAACACTTCCACTGTTTTATAATGAGATTAATTGTCTTGCCCCCAGGTGTAGATGCCACGTGTTATCTCTAGAGCTTAAGCTGGAACTGTCTTCATTTTAAAAGTAGCCTAGGGTCCCAGAAGTTCGATGCTCAGGCTTACACAAATTGGAAGGAAAATCAGGGAAATTCCCTGTCCATGTTTCACTGCTTTTTTTTCCAGATTCCTGGGATTTTGCTGAGTCTGCTGCTGAGAAGGCTTGCTCATCTCCCACACCCCAGCTAATTAACCTGAAATTAACCTTCTCATTAACCCACAGATGGGGAAGACCAGCACAGATATTTCAGCATGTGTATACTCATATGGGCTCTCATTGGCTATGATTAAGAACTAAATTCCAGTTAATATAGGCAGGAGGAATAGTTAGAAGCTATTTGAATTGGAATTTTCATTACAAAAATTGATGGCCAAAACATGTACTTTTTTATATTAACTATGAGTCCACACTTGGAATATAATTGTTAATCGAGGAAAGTATTGAGTCGTCTCAGGAAGCTCATCCAAGTTTCTATTGATTTTGCCCCATCTTATGGATCTAACTTATTAGCGAACAGCATATCTAATCTGTTGCATGCAGGTTGGCTTCCTCACTGCCTAGGGAACATGGGGTCACCTATAAATCCATGTCTATACTGAGGCCCTTACTAATCCTTTCCGTGTTCAAGCTCAATATTCACCCCTTCATCAAGCCTTACTTAACATTGTAGCTCTATTTATTGACTGTCCACTGTTCGTTATTTTTTTGGGGGGGGGCACTTAGTCTATGGCAATCTCTGTCTTTTGATGAGTCCCAGGAAAACCTGCTCCCGAATTAAAATCCATGCCCCAATTTTCTCTCACTTTACCTACTGTTTTGGAGTCTTACTGTCAAAATCCAAGTATAAGGGCAAAAAAAGCAGACAATGTGTTTCCAGTTCTATGCCTGTCTTAGCAATTCTATGAGAGATGTTTTGAAGCTCCTCTTGAAAAATCTGTGCCAAAGACCTGGTAATTGTTGTTCATGGTTCTCCAATGAAGTGTGAAGTCCTTCTAATAGCTGTCAATAGCTTTCTCTTCTCTGTAGCTGTGAACTCTAAGAAAGAGGCCTTTAACAACCATTTCTGGGGTTTTTCTCTCTCTCTTATCATCACTACTTTGGTCTGATGTCTGCTTAGAGACTGAGCAGTTGGCATCATACCCTCGAATAGCCTAAGAGGAGTTAGAGGTAGGTAAAATCAATCATGTTGGATACCTACTGAATTTCAAAAGAAAAGAAAATCATCACAGGCAATATATATCCAGTAGTTTACAAAAAAAAAAAAATCATGGACTTTTACTCTTTTGGGGGCATACTGCTAAGAGCTGAGGATAGGTGGATAAAGAAAGGAGGTTCTTGTTCTCAAGTAACTCCCAGCCTAGTTGGGTAGAGAGATATGTAAATGGGAATGCTGCAAGATCCTTGTTCTGAGGAGACAGGTAACCAGAAGAGGCGACTCTGAGGACTGTGAACAAAGGCATGTTCTGTCATCAGTATGTTTCTAGTACCTAATACAGGGCCCAACTTTTAATAGACATGTGATAAATGTATATTGAATTAAATCATATCACCTTGCTCTTATTATGGCATCCTTAAGGACAGTGAAATAATCTTCAATACATTACTATTGCAAAGTTTACTAAAAGAAAAAGAAAGGTATCTATTTAAGCCTTCCTAGATATCTCTTCAAAGGGATGTCAGCAAAACCATCTCTTAAAAAGCCCTTTGATTTTTTAAGAAGGCACATGAAATTATTGTTAAGTAAATGTTTAATGTGAGTTATACATAGCATGATAGTTTAGGTCAAATTCATGATTCATGAGAGCTGTAGTTTTATGTGCTGTATATACTCTTTGTGGTACCCTGGAGTTCCTTTTGTATAGTCAGTGTGCACAATATATTTCTGCCCATTACATAGGACTTGACACAAAATTTTACTCTGTTAAATTGCTATGGAGGTTTGTAGTTGTTTGTAGTCGTTACATCTTGGCTTCTATAACGTACTGTTGTTCATGTTTATAATTTATTTTGTATCATATTCTTGGTTAGAAACACAATCCCAATTATTACGTTGTTCCTTAAGGAGAAAGATGACCTATTTCAGGACTATATGCTCTGTTCCTAGAAATGCAATGCATTGTGGTAGAAATCGGTGACCACCTGTGCAGTCATATATCATTTGTTATTTTCTCATAGGAATGTTAGAGTTCCTTCCTCAATCTGAATGTAAACCCTTTGAAGAAGTCATTATTTGCCCCCAACTCCTCTCTCCTAAATTTTCCTTCACCTGTCTAGCTTCCTGTAACCATTGGCAGGTTTTTCTTCTAGGCAAAGTTTGGTCTCAGGCGCTGAGGCAATCCCACATGCCATAAATATCTGAAGCTCCAGCTGGACATCAAGAAGAACTTAGAAAAAAAAAAAGAACTTAGAATTAAGTTTTAATGCAATACACTAAGGGTAAGGTATGCTAGGGATGTGTGTTCTCCCCTAATCCCTACACAATAGCCTGGCCAAAGTAGCCCCACAGTTTCCCCCTAAATCTACCTATCACTTACCTGGGTTAAGGTCCTGCTAAATTCTTGTCAAATTCTTCTCTGGAGTTACTAGACCTCACTCCCTATATCCTCCACCACTACCTGAGGTCTGCCTTTGAGGGGACAGCATTCGGAAACATGATGTCATCAATTTTCATCCAGCTAACCCCACCACCTGATTTCCAAAGACTTTACCTATTTTAAGACTGATCCTCTAAAGTTAGAACGCCTTTTCAGGGAGGAAGAAATTTTCCCCTACCCCTCTAGGTTCTTCTGTAATAAGTCCTTTCTAACACTCTTTAACCGAGATGATCCCTTGTGGCATGCACTCTCTCTCATAGTGATAAGCGATAAACCCAACTTGTTCAACTCTAGGTGTGTTCCTGGTGGTCTGACATTTTGGATTTTTCAAGTGATTCTTATTTGTATGAAGATAGCTAACATTTTTTGTATATTAATTATAGTAATTTTGTGAATAGTCTTCTTAGTGATTTTTCTTATTGCTTATGGTTTCAAAATTTACATTTATAAAATTGTGAAGGGAATTCCCTGGTGGTCCAGTGGTTAGGACTCGGTGCTTTCTCTGCCAGGGCCCGGGTTCAATCCCTGGTCGGGGAACTAAGATCCCAAGAGCGGTGTGACACTGCCAATAAAAAAAAAGTGAAAATATTTACCTTCTCTTTTCCAACATTTATTCCTCTGATTTCTTTTTCTTATCTATTTGCACTGACTAGTACTGGCAGAACATAATAATTTCTGGTGATAATGGGTATCTTTGCCTTGTTCTTACTTTAATGGGAATTTGTTGACTTTCTCACTGATAACACGATGCTGGCCTTTGGTTTGAGATGTATATCGTGTAAAGAACTATCCTGGCTCAAATTCTGGCTCTGCCACTTACATGCTGTGTAAATGTGTTCTTGTTTGGGCAAGCTACTTAAACTTTCAGCACTCATTTCTTCATCTGAATATTATGGCAATGATAACACTACCTCAAAGTGCTTTTTCAAAATAAAATTCATTAAAATATGTTAAAAATATGAAAAAATGCTTAGAACAGTGCTTGGTTCATAATAATTGCTAAATAAATGCTTAATTACATAATACCAGTATAATATAGCATAATATAATACAATATGATAGTTGTACAACATATAATACAATATAATAAAAACAATGATATTTCATGTATTATGTAAGTGCTATTTATTATTACTCTATTACAATTTAATTAAGAATTTTATCAACATTAGAGGCTGGATTTTATCAAATGCCTTTGTGGCAACTATAGTGATGTTTATATGGCATTTCTACTTTCAGGATTCATTTTTCTTCAGTACCCATCTGATTATGTCACATCCCTGTTTGAACTCATCCTACTTGCATAAGATGATGTGTAATTCCTTAGTAAGACACTCAAGAACTTCTGTGATATAACCCCTCCTTTCATTTCCAACCTCATCTACTTCCTCTCTGTACCCTCTGCTCTGGATATATTAAAGTATCTGCTACATAAAAGTACCAAACTCTACAATATTTTTAACATGTGGCTTTGTTTTGAGGATTAAATAACTTATGCATTCAAAAAACATGTGAAATGTACATAACGGTACCTGGCACAGAATAAATGCGATATAAGTGTTCCTATGATTATTCTATTATTTTTTCACTAAGAGTTTTACCAGTACAAGATGTTGAATGTTATCAAATTCCTTTGGGGAATCTTTGGTGCTATCTGATCTACGACATCAGCATATAGACTCACCACAGACTGCAAAGCAAGACATTCTGGACCTTCCATGATCTAACCCTACTTTTAGAGACTTGACTATAGTCCTGTAAATAGGTTTTAAAATTTTCTCTTAACTTAAAACAATTTTCACCAGGCTGTGAATTTTCAACTACTTTCTCATGTCTCTAGTGTGGGTGCCAATTATAAGACAAAACCATAGCATTGTAGGTGTTGGAGTTTATTGCTTGAAAACCTTTTAATTTATTGGAGCAAGTTCTTGCCAATCTTGTGTTCCTTCTTTGGGGCCCCAGATGCCACTTGGCTAAGTGCTCATTAGTACGGCTTCTATACTGCACGTGTAAAAATTCTACATGTATTAAAAAAGGCTTCCATCTCAATACTTAGGTCTCTGTTCTAGGATTTTCCTATTTACTAAGCATACATTATAGTCAACTAAACAGTATTTGGAGATCCCCTTAGGGATGCCTGAAAATTCAGAGATGTATTGAAATCATGTCAACAATACCTTGCCCTTTCATGATATATTATGCAAAGGTTTATAACCTCTCCTAGGGAAACAAAATTAATTTTTCGATGTTCTTCCCTTGTGAGAGAGGAGAGCATAATAAGTACTCCTTCTCTGTACCTTTGGAGATAATTGGCTGGAAAAAGATTGGGTGAAAATTGTTTTCTCAGTAGAGGTCACTCTGCTGCAGCACATTAGCCCCACTGAGGAATGCTTCTGAATACCAGGAACATGCCCTTCAGACAAAGATTAATTAGATGCAAAAGTTGAAAGAGAGAAATAGATGAATCCTCAGCATGGCGTTCCCATTATAAGTACAGTCCATGTTAATGGCTGAGCTAGTTTTCAAAGCTAGCCTTTTGAACTCATCCCATTCTGTATCTAGTTTAAAAGGCTTGTATTCCTATTAATAATGAGATTTAAAAATGAAAGAGAGCCATATAATGATCTAGCATTCATGCAAAGGAAATAATTATTTACCATAAAAGAATTAATTCACAAAAGTCACCTGAGGAGCCAAACTGAGGAGAAACCCCTGCTTTGTTTATTGTCCTTCATCTGATTGCAACCTTCCATGGCACTGGAAAGGGCTGCACTGGGGTTGCAAAGAAGAGTATCATGTGATCCCACTACTTGATGACAACTTAAGAGCAGCAACCAGGGCAGAGACACAAATCATCTTTGATGCGAGGTAGATGTTAGGCCCCAGAAGAGACATTTGAAAAGAGGGAAAGATCACATTCCTTGTTTTGCTTCTGATTTGTTTTGCTTTCAAAACTTTATCAAAACTTGTGTAAGTTACAAGCGTAAAGAGATATTGCATAATGACGAATCAAATAATACAGAGGCATATAAAGAAATAGTTTATAATCTGCCCCTCCATCCCTTCAAGGTAACTAATGTGAGAATGTTCAATGTGTAACTTCTGTACCTTTGTAGATTCTCATATTAAAATATCCAAACTTTTAAAATTCTTTGACCAAAAAAGGCAATAATCCTACGTATCATGCAACCTTTTTTTTTTTTTTTTTTAGCTTAAGGTACAAGGAACTAGAGATGCCAATGCAACTCAACGGAGGAGATGGGAGTCTTTTCAATGAGCAATAACTGAGTGGGTCTGGAGCAACTGAATATTATATGAAAAAAAGATTCTTAACCTCTACCTCCTACATATATAAAAATTAATTTGATATGGATCATAGACCTAAATATTAAAGCTTAAAATATAAAGCTTCTGGGAGAATGCATAGGCAGATATAGCGAGTATATGAATATATGACCCTGGAGTCGGCAAACTCTCTCAACAGAACAGAAAAAACACTAATCATAGATGAAAATTTATGATAAATTGAACACACACATACACACACCTCTGTTCCAATTTCTAAAGTAAATTTACTAATTTATACTTTCATCAGTAGCATAAGAGGGTTCCAGTTGCTCCACATCTTGGTCAACACATGATATTATAAGGTTTTTAAACTTTACTATTATTGTTGCTGTTCTAATTTTAGCCATTCTTGTTGGTGTGTATCTCACTGTGGTTCTAATTGAGCACCTTATCATTGGCTACTTGGATATTTTCTTTTGTGAAAGGTCTGTTAAAGTCTTTCATTCATTAAAAAAAAGAAAGAAAGAAATGGGGTGTCTGCTTCTTACTGATTAGGAGGCTTTTTTTTTTTTTTTTAGTTTAGACAACAAGTTTATTTGCTCACAGTTCTGGAGGCTGGAAGTTCAAGATCAACATGTCAGCAGGGTTAGTCTCTTCTGAGGCTCTCTCCTTGGCTTGCAAATGACCCTCTTCTCCCTGTGTCCTCATATGGTTTTCCCCCTGTGTGTGTCTGTGTCCAAATTTCCTCTTCTTATAAGGATACAATCAGATGGGATGAGAGCCCATCCTAGTGACTTCCTTTTAACTTTATCAGTTCTTTAAAGTCCCTATCTCTAGAGGCATTTAAAAAAATATATTCTAGACATGACATATATATCTTTCAAATATCTTCTTCCAATCTGGGCTTTGCTTCTTCACTATCTCTTGATAAAGAGAAGTTCCTAATTTTAATGGATTACAATTGTCCAATCGTTTTCTTTATTGTTAGTGCATTTTGTGGGGCCTAGCTATGCAAAGCCCAAATCTGTAGGGCAGGCAGCTGGGAAGGCAGGATCGTGAGCAGGTTGGCTCCCTACAGGCGCGGGCTGAAGCTCGTTCACAGGCAAGCAGGTAGAATGGGCAGATCGCCAGCAGGCTGGAACAGCACAGCGTGAGTCAAGTTTATTGTCCAAAGGCAGCAGTTAGGAAGGAAGATCCAGGAGGAATGGGAGAGCCATTGTAGACCTGGGTGCTATTTGGAGTCTCTGAACTCAAGAAAGGCCTAAGCCCTTTACTAAAGCTCTTCTAACTGATTAAAGCAGGTCCACAAAGACTTTTGATTAACTTAAAGTCAACTGATCCAACAAGGATCTACTGTATAGCACAGGGAACTGTATTCAGTATTTCAATATGTTGTAATAACCTATAAGGGAAAGGAATCCAAAAAAGATTACATATATATGTGTGTGTGTGTGTGTGTGTGTGTGTGTGTGTGTGTGTGTATATATATATATATACACACATACCTATGTATGTATAACTGAATCACTGTGTTGTACACCTGAAACTAACATGACATTGTAAATCAACTATATTTCAATTTTTAAAAAGTCAACTAATTATGAACTTGAATCACATTTGTAAAATCCCTTTACAGGAACCCTCCTACACTTTTGGTGGGGATGTAAATTGGTACCACCACTATGGAGTACAGTATGGAGGTTTCTTAAAAAACTAAGAATAGAGCTACCATGTGATCCAATAATCCAGCTCCTGGGTATATATTGGGAGAAAACCATGGTTTGAAAGGATACGTGCACCCCTATGTTCACAGAGGTCCTATTTACAATAGCGAAGACGTGGAAGCAACCTAAATGTCCATCGACAGATGAATGGATAAAGAAGATGTGGTACATATATACAATGGAATATTGCTCAGCCATTAAAAAGAATGAAATAATGCCATTTGCGGCAACATGGATGGACCTGGAGATTATCATACTAAGTGAAGTAAGTCAGAGAAAGACAAATATCATATGATATCGCTTATATGTGGAATCTAAAAAAAATGATACAAATGAACTTATTTACAAAACAGAAACACTCACAGACTTAGAGAATGAACTTATGGTTACCAGGGGGGAAGGGTGGGGGAAAGGGATAGTTAGGGAGTTTGGGATTGACATGTACACACTGCTATATTTAAAATAGATAGCCAACAAGGACCTACTGTATAGCACAAAGAACTTGGCTCAACATTCTGTAATAACCTAAATGGGAAAAGAATTAGAAAAAGAATATATATATATATATATATATATATATATATATATATATATGTATAACTGAGTCACTTTGCTGCACACCTGCAACTAACACATCATTGTTAATCAACTATACTCCAATACAAAATAAAAACTTTTTTAAATCAAAAAAAAGTCCCTTTATAGCAGCACCCAGATTAGGCCTGTGTATGCTACAAAATGGCTGTCGCCTCCATTCCATTCCCTCACGCTTGCCAGAGAATCTCCCTTGGAACTGTAGTTCAGCCTGGTCAAGTCAACACATCCAATAGTTATCACAGATATTCTTCTATGTTATCTTTTATAACTGCAGTGTTCAATATGGGAGCCGCATGTGGCTATTTCAGGTGAAATTAAATAAAATTAAGAATCCAGTTTCTCAGTCACAGCAGCCAAGTTTCAAGTGCTCAGTAACCACATGTGGATACTGTGTTAGCACAGGGAGAGAATATATCCATCATCTCAGAAAGTTGTATTGGATGGTGCTATTTCAGAAACTTGATTGTTTTGTCTTTAACATTTAGGCCTCTCCCATTTGGAGTTCTTTTTTTTTTTAAGTTTCTATTATTTGTTGGAGTTCCTTTTTTAATATAGGATGAGGTAGGGGTCAAGATTTATTTTTTTCCCATATGAAAATCTTGACCCAGCTTTATTTATTAAAAAATCCACCCATTCTTACTACATTTCAGTGGCTGGCATCTTGGTTGTAAATTGGGTGATCTGGATGGTCTGTTTCTTGGCTTTTTATTGTGTTCCATTTGTCTATTAGTTGATTCTCATAACAATACCATGCTATCTTAATCCCTGTCTCTTTATAAGTATTGACACTGGTAATGAACACTTTCCAATTGTTTTTCTTCTTCAAGATTGCCTTGGCAATTTTTGATCTTTTGCATTTCTACATGCGCTTTAGAGTCAGCTTGTCAATTTGCACACGTCATTTTCTTGGGTTTTCATTGGGATTGCATTAAATCTATAATTTAATTTGGGGGAAATAAGCACTTTACTTTGAATTTTAATGCTATTAAATACTGTCCAGTTCGTCCAATTATGTTCTTAGACACATTCCCATTAGCAATATGTGAAGTGTTTACTTCCCTGTTCTCATCACCACTAAATATTGCCAATCTTTAGAAATACATATTATCTGATGAATGAAAATATCTTGTTTTAATGTGAATTTTCCTAATTTCTCATGAGGCTGAACATGTTTTCGTATTTTTTTCCATTTGAATTTCCTTTTCTGTGAATTGATTTTTTTACTTAAATGTACTGGTGCTAATTCAGTTGTAGGTCTCTTTGTATATTATGGCTGTAGTGAATACTATGCTTTGCCGCCCAGATGTCCTTTCAGGAAAGAATCACTTACTCCACCATCTACCTCAACTGTTGGCTACTGACAGGTCACAGCTGTGCCCCCTCTGGGTCTTACCCTTGGCCAGAGAATGCTGCACCATTCAAGGTTGTATTTCATGGTTGGTTGATGCTGTTGTTCAGAGGCACAGTTTCTTTGTCTTTAAGATGGTGCATCTCTGAAAGGCCATCCCAGCTTCAGAGTTCCCCCACTGGATTAGCCAAAGGTGCCAGTGCGACTGTACCATAGTTCAACCTCTCCCTCTACCCATTCTTTGTTTCTTTTTTTTTTTTTTTGCGGTACGCGGGCCTCTCACTGTTGGAGCCTCTCCCGCTGCGGAGCACAGGCTCCGGACGCACAGGCTCAGTGGCCATGGCCCACGGGCCCAGCCGCTCCACGGCACGTGGGATCCTCCCGGACCGGGGCACGAACCCACGTCCCCTGCATCGGGTGGCGGACTCCCAACCACTGCGCCACCAGGGAAGCCCCCTCTACCCATTCTTGCTTCCCTTGCTCCCCCACAGGTATTTTGGTTCAAGAATATTCCCCAATGACACTCCTTCCCGCATGCAAATCTGTTTCCCTGGAAATGTGACCTGTGACAGTTCATATAAGAAGTGGTCTTAGATAGCAGATTCTAAAATGGTATAGATGGATCATCTGCAGGCTGGCTGGCAAAACAGACTCCAACACTGGTGGCTTTCCTTACTCCACCTACCAGTGGTAAACTAGTGTGGGATATTGGCAGAGTGGAATGCACTGGTGGGTACAATATCTCGGGCATTTGAGATGTTTGGAGAGGTAGTAATTTTAAGAATTTGGGGGACTTCTCTGGGGCGTCCAGTGGTTAAGGCTCCATGCTTCCAGTGCAGGGGGCGTGGGTTCAGTCCCCGGTTGGGGAATTAAGATCCCGCATGCTGTGAGATGCGGCCAAAAAAAAAAAAAGAATTTGGGATTGGACAGCTGTTGTTTGGGGCCATTGCATTTGGTAAAGGAAATTCAATACCGAAATAGATTAATCAGTAATTAAAAGCTAAATGTGTAAGTCAGAAGGTATCCTTGGCAACATAGGAAAAAGCTATCCTTCTAAGCCATAGGGCAGAAAAAGTGGAGAATCTGGCTGAGGACTTAATTATCAAAGTAGCAAAGCTCCACAGGAATTTGAATTATCAGAAGGGCAATATTGGAATGACACAGATCAGAGATCCACGGGAATTTTTAGGAGGTGAGGTTGAAACCATCATATATTTAAACATTCATGACTATAACTTCTGGCTCTCCCATTTGATCTTTTCTGACCCACTAAACAGGCATTATAGGTATGGAAATCAGGAGAATTTGACTATATTACTATAAAGTTATTTATATTTTGATATTTGTAATTGGAATGCTAATTCCAGTTTGGTCTTCTCTTACCATTTTCCTTCATTTCTTTAATTTTTTTAAAACTACCTGGAAAATTTACTACTTAGAAAGTTTATCCAATTCAATTATGCAGTTTCTGAGATGTGTCAGGAATACCTGGAGGATAAAGATTCAGGGAAATCTTTCAAAGGGGTCAGAGTAAAAAAAAGTTTTATAACTCAGAGAAAACAGAGCCCCCTGACTTTTCAATACTAGAAAATCAACTCACAATAATGGAAAACCTGAAAAACAAGAAAATTCATTTGAAGGACCAGTGCATGTGGAAAAAAGAACATGGAATTAAGAAAAGGAAATTAATATTAAATAAAAGGTAAAGTGAAAGTGTCTAGTCATCAGAGTTCTGGAGCTAAGGCTGCTTCATAGGACACCAGCCTAAACTGAAAAGAACAATTTCCTAAAAGTCAATATTGACAGGATAATGGAAAAGATTGCATTTACTTGCCTCATGAGTGCAATGCAAGACCTTTTTATAATCACACAAGTCAGAAAGATATTGCTTCTTCGTTTTCCATTGTCCTGTTTTAAAATTAAACCAGAAATACAGAGATGCCAGTACAAACTAATATTGAGAATCCTTCATGGAATTGTATTTTTCTAAATGCTAACCTTTCAGAAGATGAAATGACAAGAAATTCCTAGGACATTGACTCTGCTGGGACAGAAAGATCATCTGAGAACATAGTTCTGTTCCTATCTGGTAGAACTTCAGGGTGAGATACACACAATATACAGAATGTGTTCCTGCCTATGAAAGCCAGATGAAACTATATTCAAATATTCACTAGCCTTTTTATTTAAAAAGAGAGCAAAAATGATATCTAATCTTATGTAACCAGATTGTAGCAGTGAAAATTCCAATATTGATGAGCATTGTGCTATATTCAGATGTATCTGAAAAAGACCAAATTGTCATCATTTTTCACTCTACTAATGTGTATTTTTTAGTGACTTCACTGAATATCAGAAACCTCTGCAGAGAGTGATATCAGGTGGAAAATATGACTCTCCATTTAGAATTTAAAATGATCTTGACCCCAAAACTGTCGATTATTCCCTACAAAATTTCCAGAGTGTTTACGATAGCTTTTTAGCTGCATTTTATTCATAGTCCAGCTTTGACAAACATGTGTAAATTAAAATCAGAATATAGGTACAGGAGCTGGCTTTATTAATTTATTGCAGTCAATTTGTCAAGCCTGGTGCACCATTGCCATTCCACTGGGTGCTGTTCTTCCTGTAATGTTAAGGCCCTGAGAGAAGTTCAGGGCTTCTTTTATTAAGTTCTTCCTTTCCTCCCTCCTGCCTCACTTCAGCTTCTGATGTTTGAAGTCCCGGGAAAATTATCTGAAGATGGAGGCGTGTAGGAGTTGCCAACTGAGCTTTGTATTTGGCACTGTCTTTGCCTGGCAGTTTTTCAACATGTTGTGAAAAATAAATGGGTCAATTAACTGCATTTCTGTGAGTATTATGAATCCAAGTGATCTTCTTTGTAAAAATGAAAATGCTAACTGATATTTTCAGGCTGCAATACAGACTCATATTAAGATAATTTATCTTGAAATAACCCTTCCACAGGATTTTAGTGAGTGCTGGTGGCAGATATGCAGTGCAGATAATTAGCTAGTCAAACTTTAGTGTGAATCGGAATCACTTGGAAGGCTTGTTAAAACATAGATGACTAGGTCTACCCCACTGTTTCTGACTTAATAGTCCTGGGGTGGAGTCTGAGAATTTGCATTTCTAACAAATTCCGAGTTAACATTGATTCTGCTGGTCTGGCAACCACAACGATTGCAAACAGATTCTGAGAATTTACTATAATTAGTGATGAAGACCTGATACAGAGAAACCCTCCTTTACAGGGGATCAATGAGTGGCAAAACGAGCATGAGTCAAGCAGGAAAAAATGAATAGAACTTTTGCCACGCTCTTTCCTGTGAACATCTTGAACTTGGGTGAGTCAAAGGAGTTTAAGTAGCATCATCCTCATTTTATTGATGAACAAAGAGAGGCTAAGACACGCTAAGTGACTTATCCAAGATGGCACAGCTAACACAGTGCAGAACTACTGCTCCAACCTAATGCACTCGGTATTAGTGCAGTTTTCACACATATCTGTGCAGAGGAATGTTGTGATGAGAATGCTGGGAAACAATAGAAGGGGAGTCCTGGAGGAGATCAGGCTTCCAGTGAAATTTAAAGGATAGTAAGTCGTAAGTGATAGAAAGCACAGTGTGAATGCCTTGGGCTGCCATGGACAAAGATGCAGTGGTAAGGGCTTCCCTTGGTGGCGCAGTGGTTGAGAGTCCGCCTGCCGATGCAGGGGACACGGGTTTGTGCCCCGGTCCGGGAAGATCCCACATGCCGCGGAGCGGCTAGGCCCCATGAGCCATGGCCGCTGAGCCTGCGCGTCCGGAGCCTGTGCTCCGCAATGGGAGAGGCCACAACAGTGAGAGGCCCACGTACCACACACACAAAAAAAGAGCAGTGGTAAGAACGTAATATCTATATATAAGGGAGGGCAAGTAGGGATCTCTCTGACTATGGATGTAGCAGGAGATGGAGGAGAGAATCAGGTCAAAAGTAGCTAAGGAGGGGCCCTAGGGACCTAATTTCGTAGATGCAAATTATCTGGATGCAAATGAAGAGACCCTTTCAAATGTGAAGCAGAGAGGAGGTGACCAAGGAGCAAGTATGGAGGCTTCTTTTATCCTTAGTCCTGGGACGCAAGGGCAAGGTTTCAGTGCAGAACCACAGAGAGGTCATTTTTATAGTTCTGAGAAAGTCACTGAAAAAGAAGAGCTTAAAATTTATCAACAGTTCGGTTAAGAACCTTGAACTAGTAATGTCACAACTCTAAAAGTAGCAGGTGTGAATGGGGAAACCCCCTAAATTGCTGGAGGAGCTGGAGTGTCACACAGGAAGCATCTAAAGCTTTTTTTTTTTTTTGCATTCTATACAACTGAAGAATCTGTCCCTAGATTGGGGCCAATCTGGAAATTACTGTTGCTGATTAAAAACGGAGGTATTTACACTACTGCCCCCAACCCATTACTCTACTGAAGCAGCAAGAAGTACTTAAGAAAGGGGCCGAAGGGGGAAAAGCCATGAAAATAAGTAGCTAAACCATTCTCAGGATAGTGAGTGAATCACAGAAAGTGTGAAGAGTTTTCAGCATAGTCTCTAGAATTGATTGCCTACAGTTTCTGAAAATTTGTTGTAACGAGTGATAAAGGTCTGATACAAGGAAACCTACATTACAGATAAGGGACCAATGTGGGTCCAAATCAGAAAGAGTCTTGCAGAAAAGAATAAGTAGAACTTGCACAATGATAGGAAAAGATAACTCAGATGGAAAGATTCTGCCAGGGATTTCACTGCTCTCTAGATGGAGGGAATGCCCTCACCCTCACTCCAAAACAATGTTAATATCTTCTGGCTAAAAAATGCAGTCACATTTGATAGTCAATTATTCTGGGAGGGTTTCCTAAGATGTTCACTGACTTGAATTTAGACATCATATCTATCAACAAATGTAACTACCAACCTACTACATCTACTTACCTCCTTATCATCCATCTATGTCTTTTATGATCAAAGTTGGCATTTGGTAATAGCCACTTTGAAGAGTTTTAGGCAAAAATTCCTGCATGCATATTCTATGCTATGCATCTTGATTCTCAATCACCTATTATTAATTCATATGGAAGGGAAGACCCAAAATTATTTTGTAGAAAATCCAGAGACTTCTCTGCATATAGTTTTTGACTACCTCTATGAGCAGCTGGGCACTTCTTTTCATTTGGCTGCACAATTTTCACATTTTAATTTTTTTTAATTTTTAGATGTTCATTTCACCAGCAACTTAGAATATATGGACCTCAGATATATTCAAAAAGTATAACCTTGAATTCACTCTTGACTAACATGACAAAAAAAACCTCATTCTATGAATAGAGGACAGTCAAGAGACATGCAAACACCCATTTCTCTAAAGACGCTAAAATGTATCCTTTGATTAACCTAGACCTTCACAGGGCCACACACCTGGATCATGTTGGGGTTTTTTGTTTCTGTTTTATTTTATTTTTTGGACCATGTTGTTTTTGCTTGTTTCCATTCTCCCCCCTCCCCCCACCAAATCCTGTTTTTATTGAATCACACTTTGACTTTATGTCATTGAGCTATACTGAGGGACATTACAAGGAAAAGTTAAATAAAAGTGGTCCTGTTGTATTTACTGTACAGTGTTGCTGAAGAAGTTTATTTTTTGTTGCATTAAATATCTCTTGTTTAGATGACCCCATGGAAGAAATTCCTGTCTGACCTCTGCTGTACTACCTCCAAAGCCCTTTTTGCTTTTATTTTTTGGTCATATTGAATAACTATTTTTTTTCTCTTTGAGTTGATGTAGAAAGCTTAGAGCCAAATTCATGACTCCTGTCTTATGAGTGCATAGGTCTTTACACTAAGCATTTTGTTTCCTAACCTCACATCTGGCTTCAACTTGCTTTTATTTTGTACATGTTCCCCAACTTCCTCTTTTTCTCACTTGCTTTATTTATATTTATTATATTTACTTTATTTTCATTTTTTACTGATATATATATATATTTTAAATCTTCCCAATTGCTTCTAAGTGTGAGTTCAAGGCTGCTTTCTGCCTCCCTCCATTCCTCCCTCCCACTAAATTCATCCTCAAGAATGAAGAGTGCTGGAATGGATCAGGGCAGGCAACACCACCATGATCTTGGAATTATACTGTAGGTAATTTTTTTGGTCTAGTTTCTTTTACTTAGCATAATTATGCTGAGATTCGTCCATGATATTGTATGCAACAATAATTCATTTCTTTTTATTACTGAATGATATTCCCTTCTATGAAAATACCTCAATTTGTTTATCCATTCACCTGATAATGGACATTTGGGTTGTTTCCATTTTTTGGCTATTACAAACAAATTTTTGTTTTGTTTTGTTTTGCTACCACAGACAGTTTATTTCATTAACTATCTTAAGAGAAATAATTATAGTCAAATGTTAACAAATTTTTTTTTCTAAGCAATGCATATATTTAATTATTTTAGTTTGAGGCTATCAGTTACATAATAAATTAATTATTTTTAGATGCGGCTGAGCGTTTCTTTTTTTTTTTACATCTTTATTGGAGTAGAATTGCTTTACAATGGTGTGTTAGTTTCTGCTTTATAACAAAGTGAATCAGTTATACATATACATATGTTCCCATATCCCTTCTCTCTTGCGTCTCCCTCCCTCCCACCCTCCCTATCCCACCCCTCCAGGCGGTCGCACCGAGCTGATCTCCCTGTGCTATGCGGCTGCTTCCCACTAGCTATCTACCTTACATTTGGTAGTGTATACATGTCCATGCCTCTCTCTCGCTTTGTCACAGCTTACCCTTCCCTCTCCCCATATCCTCAAGTCCATTATCTAGTAGGTCTGTGTCTTTATTCCTGTCTTACCCCTAGGTTCTTCATGACATTTTTTTCTTAAATTCCATATATATGTGTTAGCATACGGTATTTGTCTTTCTCTTTCTCACTTCACTCTGTGTGAAAGACTCTAGGTCCATCCACCTCATTACAGATAGCTCAATTTCGGTTTTTTTTATGGCTGAGTAATATTCCATTGTACATATGTGCCACATCTTCTTTATCCATTCATCTGATGATGGACACTTAGGTTGTTTCCATCTCCGGGCTATTGTAAATAGAGCTGCAATGAACATTTTCGTACATGACTCATTTTTTTTTTTTTTTTGCGGTACGCGGGCCTCTCACTGTTGTGGCCTTTCCCATTGCAGAGCACAGGCTCTGGACGCGCAGGCTCAGTGGCCATGGCTCACGGGCCCAGCCACTCCGCGGCATGTGGGATCTTTCCGGACCGGGGCACGAACCCGTGTCCCCTGCATCGGCAGGCGGACTCTCGACCACTGCGCCACCAGGGAAGCCCCGTGACTCTTTTTGAATTATGGTTTTCTCAGGGTATATGCCCAGTAGTGGGATTGCTGGGTCATATGGTAGTTCTATTTGTAGTTTTTTAAGGAACCTCCATACTGTTCTCCATAGTGGCTGTACCAATTCACATTCCCACCAGCAGTGCAAGAGTGTGCCCTTTTCTCCACACCCTCTCCAGCATTTATTGTTTCTAGATTTTTTGATGATGACCATTCTGACTGGTGTGAGATGATACCTCATTGTAGCTTTGATTTGCATTTCTCTAATGCTTAGTGATGTTGAGCATTCTTTCATGTGTTTGTTGGCAATCTGTATATGTTCTTTGGAAAAATGTCTATTTAGGTCTTCTGCCCATAATTGGATTGGGTTGTTTGTTTTTCTGTTATTGAGCTGCAGGAACTGCTTATAAATTTTGGAGATTAATCCTTTGTCAGTTGCTTCATTTGCAAATATTTTCTCCCATTCTGAGGGTTGTCTTTTGGTCTTGTTTATGGTATCCGTTTCTGTGCAAAAGCTTTGAAGCATTTAGTCCATTTATATTTAAGGTAATTATCAATATGTATGTTCCTATTCCCATTTTCTTAATTGTTTTGGGTTCATTATTGTAGGTCTTTTCCTTCTCTTGTGTTTCTTGCCTAGAGAAGTTCCTTTAGCATTTGTTGTAAAGCTGGTTTGGTGGTGCTGTACTCTCTCAGCTTTTGCTTGCTTGTCTGTAAAGGTTTTAATTTCTCCGTCAAGTGTGAATGAGATCCTTGCTGGGTAGAGTAATCTTGGTTGCAGGTTTTTCTCCTTCATCACTTTAAATATGTCCAGCCAGTCCCTTCTGGCTTGCAGAGTTTCTGCTGAAAGATCAGCTGTTAACCTTATGGGGATTCCCGTGTGTGTTATTTGTTGTTTTTCCCTTGCTGCTTTTAATATGTTTTCTTTGTATTTAATTTTTGACAGTTTGATTAATATGTGTCTTGGCGTATTTCTCCTTGGATTTATCCTGTATGGGACTCTCTGTGCTTCCTGGACTTGATTAACTGTTTCCTTTCCCATATTAGGGAAGTTTTCAACTATAATCTCTTCAAATATTTTCTCAGTCCCTTTCTTTTTCTCTTCTGCTTCTGAAACCCCTATAATTCGAATGTTGGTGCGTTTAATGTTGTCCCAGAGGTCTCTGAGACTGTCCTCAGTTCTTTTCATTCTTTTTTCTTTATTCTGCTCTGCAGTAGTTATTTCCACTATTTTATCTTCCAGGTCACTTATCCCTTCTTCTGCCTCAGTTATTCTGCTATTGATCCCATCTAGAGTATTTTTAATTTCATATATTGTGGTGTTCATCGTTGTTTGTTTCATCTTTAGTTCTTCTAGGTCCTTGTTCAATGCTTCTTGCATTTTGTCTATTCTATTTCCAAGGCTTTGGATCATCGTTACTATCATTATTCTGAATTCTTTTTCAGGTAGACTGCCTATTTCCTCTTTATTTGTTAGGTCTGGTGGGTTTTTATCTTGCCCCTTCATCTGCTGTGTGTTTTTCTGTCTTCTCATTTTGCTTATCTTACTGTGTTTGGGGTCTCCTTTTTGCAGGCTGCAGGTTCGTAGTTCCCGTTCCTTTTGGTGTCTGTCCCCAGTGGCTAAGGTTGGTTCAGTGGGTTGTGTAGGCTTCCTGGTGGAGGGGACTAGTGCCTGTGTTCTGGTGGATGAGGCTGGATCTTGTCTTTCTGGTGGGCAGGTCCATGTCTGGTGGTGTGTTTTGGGGTGTCTGTGGACTTGTTATGATTTTAGGCAGCCTCTCTGCTAATGGGTCGGGTTGTGTTCCTGTCTTGCTAGTTGTTTGGCATAGGATGTCCAGCACTGTAGCTTGCTGGTCGTTGAGTGAAGCTGGGTGCTGGTGTTGAGATGGAGATCTCTGGGAGATTTTCACCATTTGATATTATGTGGAGCTGGGAGGTCTCTTGTGGACCAGTGTCCTGAAGTTGGCTCTCCCACCTCAGAGGCGCAGTACTGACTCCTGGCTGCAGCACCAAGAGCCTTTCATCCACATGGCTCAGAATAAAAGGGAGAAAAAGTAGAAAGAAAGAATTAGTAGAAGTAGAAAGAAAGGAGAGAGGGAAGGAGGGAGGGAGGGTGGGAGGGAGGAAGCAAGGAAGGAAGGAGGGAAGGAAGGAAAAAAAGAAAGAAGATAAAGTAAAATAAAATAAAATTATTAAAATAAAAATAATTATTAAGAAAAAAACAAAACAGACGGATAGAACCCTAGGACAAATGGTGGAAGCAAAGCTATACAGACAAAATCTCACACAGAAGCATACACATACACACTCACAAAAAGAGGAAAAGGGGAAAACATCATAAATCTTGCTCTCAAAGTCCACCTCCTCAATTTGGGATGATCCGTTGTCTATTCATGTATTCCACAGATGCAGGGTACATCAAGTTGATTGTGGAGCTTTAATTCGCTGCTTCGGAGGCTGCTGGGAGAGATTTCCCTTTCTCTTCTTTGTTCTCACAGCTCCCAGGGGTTCAGCTTTGGATTTGGCCCCGCCTCTGCGTGTAGGTCGCCGAAGGGCGTCTGTTCTTCGCTCAGACAGGACGCGGTTAAAGGAGCCGCTGATTTGGGGGCTCTGGCTCACTCAGGCCAGGGGGGAGGGAGGGGCCTGGCGTGCGGGGCGGGCCTGCGGCGGCAGAGGCCGTCGTGACGTTGCACCAGCGTGAGGCGCGCCGCGCGCTCTCCCGGGAAGTTGTCCCTGAATCCCGGGATCCTGGCAGTGGCGGGCTGCACAGGCTCCCCGGAAGGGGGGTGTGGATAGTGACCTGTGCTGGCACACAGGCTTTTTGGTGGCGGCAGCAGCAGCCTTAGCGCCTCATGCCCATCTCTGGGGTCCGCGCTTTTAGCCGCAGCTCGCGCCCGTCTCTGGAGCTCCTTTAAGTAGCGCTCTTAATCCCCTCCCCTCGCGCACCAGGAAACAAAGAGGGAAGAAAAAGCCTCTGGCCTCTTTCGCAGGTCCAGACTTTTCCCCGGACTCCCTCCCGGCTAGCCGTGGTGCACTAACCCCTTCAGACTGTGTTCACGCAGCCAACCCCAGTCCTCTCCCGGCGCTCCGACCGAAGCCCGAGCCTCAACTCCAGGCCCCGCCCGCCCCGGCGTGTGAGCAGACAAGCCTCTCGGACTGGTGAGTGCAGGTCGGCCCTGATCCTCTGTGCGGGAATCTCTCCGCTTTGCTCTCCGCACCCCTGTTGCTGTGCTCTCCTTCGCGGCTCCAAAGCTTACCTCCTCCGCCACCCGCAGTCTCCGCCCGCGAAGGGGCTTCCTAGTGTGTGGAAACCCTTCTTCCTTCACAGCTCCCTCCCACTGGTGCAGGTCCCGTCCCTATTCTTTTGTCTCTGTTGTTTCTTTTTTCTTTTGCCCTACCCAGGTACGTGGGGGGGTTTCTTGCCTTTTGGGAGGTCTGAGGTTTTCTGCCAGCGTTCAGTGGGTGTTCTGTAGGAGTTGTTCCACGTGTAGATGTAGTTCTGGTGTATCTGTGGGGAGGAAGGTGATCTCCGCGTCTTACTCTTCCGCCATCTTCCCCTCGTCCATGTTTGTGGTTTTCAGCTGCTAACTTTTGGGGCAATTTGCTCTATAGCAACAGATAGTGTTATATAGATTGTTTTTTTACATCTTTATTGGTGTATAATTGGTTTACAATGGTGTGTTAGTTTCTGCTTTATAAAAAAGAGAATCAGTTATAAATATGCATATGTTCCCATATCTCTTCCCTCTTGCGTCACCCTCCCACCCTCCCTATCCCACCCCTCCAGGCGGTCACAAAGCACCGAGCTGATCTCCCTGTGCTATGCAGCTGCTTGTACTTAGAAGTCTAGTACTGCCATGACAAATAACTAAAATATGGGCATGGCATTGAAACTGGGAAGTGAACTTTGAAGAGCGTGTTAGTAGTATTTAAAATGCCTTGAACACGCTGTAAAATTTTGGACTTTGAAGAAGATGCTAGTGAGGGTTTTAGAGGAAGTGAGAAAAATGTTATTGGAAACTTAAAGAAAGGCGATTCTTATGATATAGTGGCAGAATTTAGCTGTTGTCTGCAGTTGTGTGGACTAATGAACTGGGCGATATACCTAAGGCTGTTTCTGAGCAAAATGTCGAAGGTGCCACCTATTTGCTTCATGTCGTTTATAATAAAATGTGAGAGGAGAGAGATAAATTGAGGGAAAGACTATTTAAGAAAAGGAGCCAAGACTCATGGTTTTGAAAATCCTCAGCTTCTCCAAGTGGCAAACAATGCTTAAATGAAGAAATGGCTTCTGAGCCAAAATCAAATCCAAGAAACTTCCAGGAAAGCATTATCAAAAAATGGAGTTAAGGGTGTGACTGTAAAATCCCTTGTTAAGACTTAAGAAATATCAAAGGTACTATTTAGATCCTTAGAGTTGTACTCAGTCACAGAGGCCAGTTTCAAGAGATTAAAAGTGTACCTCACAGATCATTAAAACAAAACCTTAAGGGTGTTGTCCCATAGCCACTCAGCACAAGGTAGAGAAAGATTTATCTCAAAGAGATTTGTAGGTGTGGCTTTTCTTTAATGGAGTGAATCCCGATGAAATTTACAGAAGACCCAGAGCATTAATGAGAAAACTACATCAGCACAAACACTGCCAGTTTGAACCATAAGGCGCAGTGAGAAAACAAAATGTAAAGAGGCCTTTAGATTCCCCAAATTCTCTTGGTAGGTAGCAGGCTGAGAAAACCACTAAGTCACAAATACAGACTCAGAGGATGAACCCAAAAACCAGACAAATGAAGCCAAGCATACAAGCCTGATCAAGGAACATCCAACATTTGCCTGGCTGCATTTCAAAATTTCTGTTGGCCCAGTGACTCCTTTGTGCTTCCCATTCCCGTCTTCCCATTTTAAATAGAAATCTGTACAGCATTTATCCTACGCGTGTCCCACAATTATATGTTGGGTGTGTTGGGGAGAAGATAACTTGTCCCTTTAGTTTTAGAACAAAAGAGAACAAAAGAAACTACACCCAAGTTGCACCTGGACCTGATTTACATTAGGAGATTCTGAACTTTGAGCTGGTACTGTAATAGTTTATGAATTTTGAGGACCTTGAGAAGGGGGTGAGTGTATTTTGCACATGGAAGGGAAGTGGATCATTAAGGGCCAGAGGGCAGATTGTGGTAGGCAGCCTCTAAGATGTTCCCAAAGAGCCCTGCTTCCTCCTGATACTCAAGCCCCCGTGTAATTCTCTCCCCTTGAGTGTAGGCTAAACTTATGACTAGCTTCTACTGAACTGTAATGAATTGCAAAAGCAAAGAGATGTCACTTCCAAGATTGGATGACAAAAAGATTGTGGCCTCTGTCTCACTCACCCTTTATCATTGTTTTTGAAAGAAGACAGCTGCCATGTCGTGAGCTGCCCTATAGAGAGTCTTGCATGGCAAGGAACTGAAATGTCTAGCCAACAGCTAGCAAGGACCTGAGGCCTGGCAACAACTAGAAGAACATGGAAGTGAATCCTCCCCCAGTTGAACCCTGAGATGACTGTAGCCCCAGGCCAGCAACTTGATTGTAGTCCTGTGAGGGACCGTGAGACAGAGGATCCCAGCTAAGTGACTCCCTGATTCCTGACCCACAGAAATTGTACCATAATATGTGTTTGTTGTTTTAAGTGCTAAGTTGTGGAGTTATTTGTTTGTTTAGCAATAGATAAGAAATACACTCATTAATTAAAAGAAAAATATTTTTAATTTTCTCACAAAACACAACCTAACTATATGCCTTGGACATGAGGCACGCCTACAACTAAAGTGATTCAGAAAGCCAAAGATGAAGGAATAAGAAAGGTATACTAAGCAGATGGAAACAAAAGGAGAGCAGGCATAGAGGTGCTGATATCAGGCAAAGTTTAATTCAAGCCCCAAAGCATTAAATGTGACAAAGAACATTTTTGGTACTAAAAGCCATCACACAACATGAAAACACAATGAATATGAACATTTATGCACTAAATTACACAGCAACCACATTTAGGAAACAAAAATTACAGGATATGCAAGGAAACATGTAGACACACACTAACAATAAAAGATGTAACTATAACACTCTCAGTACAAGAGAGATCAAGTGGACCAATAATATGTAAGGAGATAGAATACTTGAACAAAATAATAAGGTCGATGTCATGAATATAAAGAACTACACATCCTGATATACCTTCTGCTCAAGCATTCATGACACACTGACAAAATTTGATCATATATTCAGTCACAAGGAAAATATCAGTAATTTCCATTATGTAGAAATATTACAAATAACATATCTAATCACAATAGAATAAAACTGGAAATTACTGACAAAAACAAACAAATAAGACAAATTAGTTCTTCCACCTGGAAAAGAAAAATCTTTCTATTAAACAACTCCTGGGCGACAGGGAAACACAGACTGAAATTACAGAATCTTTAGGAAAAAATATAACAAAAATGTGGAATCTAAAATACAAAACAGGGGCTTCCCTGGTGGTGCAGGGGTTACAAATCTGCCTGCCAATGCAGGGGACACAGCTTCAAGCCCTGCGCCACACATGCCATGGAGCAACCAAGCGTGTGCGCCACAACTCCTGAGCCCGTGAACCACAACTACTGAAGCCCGCGCGCCTAGAGCCCGTGCTCTGCAACAAGAGAAGCCACCGCAATGAGAAGCCTGCGCACCGCAACGAAGAGTAGCCCCCGCTCTCTGAAACTAGAGAAAGCCTGTGCACGGCAGCGAAGACCCAACGCAGACAAAAATAAATAAATATTTTAATAAAATACAAAACAAAGGAATGTATATAATAAAACAGAAACAGACTCACGAATATAGAGAACAAAGTAGTGATTACCAGTGGGGAGAGGGAGGGAGAGAGAGGTGAAATAGGGATAGGGGATTAAGAAACACAAACTACTATGTATAAAATAAATAAGTAACAAGGATCTATTGTAGTGCACAGGGAAGTATGGTCATTATTTTAAAATAACTTTAAATGGAGTATAATCTATAAAAATATCAAATCACTATGCCATAACCTGAAACTAATATAACATTGTAAATCAACTATACTTCAAAAGATAATATAAAAACTATATAATGAAAACAGTGCATATCAGAATCTATGGGATACATTTTAAGCAGTGATCACAGGAAAATTCATAGGTTTAAAAAACGTACTAGGAAAAGAATAAACTAAACCAAAAGAAAGCACAAGGAAAGGAACTATAAAGATAAAAGCAGAGGTTGAGAACACGAAACAATAAATCTAAGAGCAGAGACTGAGTATAGAAAGCAATATACCTCACTAATAAAGCAAACGCACATTTTTTAAAGAAAAATAACAAAAGAGACACATTACTAGCTAACTTGTTCAAAATCAAAGAGATACGGCACAAATATATAAAATAAAAAATGACAAGAAGCAAATAACCACTGAAACAGAAGAAACTATTTTTAAAAAATCGTAAGAGACTACTTTGGAGACCCCTATAGAAATGAATTTGAAAATCTTGATCAAATGGATAATTTCCTAGGGAAATACACATTACCAAAATTTACTCCATTAGACTTAGATCAATTTCCATAAAAGAAATAGGGAAAATAATTAAGGAAATACCCTACAAAAAAGAGCAAAGCCAAGATGTTTTCCTAGAGATTTTCTATCAAATCCTTAAAGATAAGATAATTCCAATGCTCTGTATATTATTCCAGATCACCGAGAATAAAGGAAAACTTCCTAATTCCATTCATGATGCAAAACCCAGTAAAGAGTACAAGAATGAAAAGTATGGGCCAATATCACTCAAGAATGCAAATACAAAAAAAAAATCCAGATAAAATACTAGCAAACAAACCCCAACATTACAGTGAGAAAAATAACACACCATGATCGAGTGGGATTTATTCCAGGAAAATGGGTCAATATTAAGAAATCCATTAGTATTATACACTGGATTGATATATTGACCAAAAACACATATAATTATCTCCATAGATGCTGAAAAAGCCATTGATAAACTTTAAACAACCATTCATGTTAAAAAAGATCTCTCAATAAAATTATCTTATGGTTTCAAAATGGGAAAACAGGAGAGGCATTTCCACTCGTATTAAAGCAAGGCAAACAAACAAATGAAAAGTAGAAATCCTGAGAGATGGACAGATTCCCACTGTCTCTTGACCATTTTTGTAATTCAACATTGCAAACTGGAGTAAAAGTTCTCTCACCAATGCCTCTCCTGCTTGGGGCCCAGGTAAACAGCAGTTGGGGACAAAGTCCACAGGCTCTGCAGTGGATACTAATAACTGAGTGACTCAATGTCTTTGCTTGTTAAAGTGCTGAGAGAAGCCCATTTTGACAGTCATTGTGAGACCAAGGGAAAAGGGAAGGAAGGAGGGAGGGCAAGAGAAGGAGAAAGGGTGAAAGAGAGCTAGCAGTGAGAACATCTGGCTCTCAGGGGCAGAAAGATCTGACCAGGATACGAGCCAGTGATAAGCAATAATGTCAAGTCACTTCACTCCAGCGAAGGAATCCACTGTTGGCTCAGCTAACTGGCTTTTCACATAGTCTAGCAAGGTCCACTTTCCTTATGAAAACTTCTCACAGGAATAAACAAGCTGTCTGCAAAAATGAGCTGTTCTGGTCTTGGCCAGGCAGTGTTGCCTAAAGCAAATCCCTGCGAATTTGAAAGAGTTGCTGGACTTGATAGTATCTCCCTTCCCTGTCTCCTTCTTCCTGTCTGCAATGGTAGAATTACAGTGTTTGAAGTAGGAAGACAATTAAATTATGTGCCCCCATATTTTACCATGGAAGAGAAAATTGTGCTGTTTTACAGGCACAGGCTAGGCTATGATGTGGAAGAGGTGTGAATAGGGCTGAGCAAGTCACTGAAGCAGGACAAACCCTTCCCTCTCAGCAAGAGGTTGGGTGGGTTGCATAAGGTCTCCCAGCTACCTGAACGTGCAACTACCAGCACTCACTGGCTACCTTACCATTCACTCACCTCCTCCTTTGTACATGTGACAGTCTTACTACATGTAATTCCTTACGTCTACTTATTCATGTTTTGGTGCCTCAAAACCCATGTGCTAGTGTTGGGTAATAGTTTTCTGGGTGTGCTTCTAAGGAGCCCATTCATGATTCTCCATCACGGGCTGGATGGGGGGCAAGAGGACACTCAGGGAGAGCTTGGCCTCCAGCACTCTCCTCTTCTCTTCAGCCAGAGTTTTATGGGTTTATTTGTACATCTTGGATTTCAGGCTAACCTTCACTTAAAGAATCAGTTCCATCCTCCTCTATGCCCACTTGTCTACCAAGTGAGAATTTTTTTTTGTAATATATACCTTGGAGCAGAATTGCTGCAGTATAGGGTAGAGTATACATGTCATTTGACTAAGTATTGCCAGATCTCTCTCCAGAATGGTGTCACAGTACACACAGTACACACTCCCATCAGCAATGCGTGAGGGTTGCTATACTCCCAGCTCCCTGCCAATATTTGATATCCAACCTTCTAAATGATGCCAGTCAACAGGCAACATCTCACCGTGGTTTCAATTTTCATTTCTCTGATTACCTATGATTTCGAACTTCTCTTCATTTACTTATAAGACTTTAAGCTTTCCTATTCTGTATCTTGTCTGCTCATATTGTTCACCCATTTTAAAAATTGAGATTTATGTTATTGTTCAGGTTGTTTTACAGGAGCTCCTTGTATAATGGGAAGCACTCCTCACTTTTGGGCATTACCACTGTCTCCTCCTATATGTACCTATCTGGTAATGCTAGCTGTGATGTGCCTCACTGAACAGAAGTACTTATTTTTGAGGTACTCACATTCATCAGGTTTTTTGCTTCATGGTATGTGTCTTTGACGTTTTGTTTATTCTATCTAGCCACCCACAGGTGGCAAAGATATTCTCTTGTATTTAATTAATAGTTTTACTTTCACTCTTACCCTATTACTGTTTCACATACTGATCATAACCTAATACTCTGAAGAAAGCATATTCTGTCGAAAAGTAAGTCAGATCATGTCATTTCTTTCTTTAAAACCTGGCGATGGGGAATTCCCTGGCGGTCCAGTGGTTAGGACTCCACACTTTCACTGCTGAGGGCCCGGGTTTGATCCCTGGTCAGCAAACTCAGATCCCACAAGCTGCGTGGCCTGGCCAGAAACAAACAAACAAGCAAAAACCCAAGAAAAAACCAAAACAACAACAAAAAACCTGGCAATGGCTCCCCACTTTAGAGTAAGAGCCGAAGCCCAGTCAATGGTTTAAAAGGCTCTCTGTGACTGTTGCTCCCCTCTTACCAATCTGAGCATGTCTCCTGCTTCTCTCCTGCACTCATTCTGCTCCAGCCACACTGGCCCCCTCTATGATCCACAGAGGTGCCAGGTGCATACACAACTTAGGCTGTTCTCTACTCCTGGAATGCTCTTCCTGTATGTATCTGCATAGAGAACCTCTTTACCCCCTTCAGGTGTTTGCTCAAAAGTCATTCTTTGAGAGCACTGTCCATCCCCACCATTTCTGATCTCCCTTGGCCTGACCTACATTTTTTTCTATGTCTCCATACTATTCATCATTTCCTAACATAATATATAATTTACTTATGTATTATGTGTATAGTTTATTATCTATTTCCTACCACTAGAATGTGAGCTCCCTGGAAGCTGGAGGGTTTTGACCCAGCTATAACCTGGGGCCTAGATCTAGCCCAGATAAGCTCTTTGTCATCATTTGCTGAATGATGAATCCTGTGACTTTCCCAGTGAGGGCTGGCAGTAGCAGTGGCCCCTATTTCCTCTCTCCTAGTGTCAGCTTCCATCAGCATGGCCAGTGCTGTGCCACATAGAGCCTGATTTGGGACATCATCCTTGACTTATGGGGCTTCCAAGCTCCATCTGGAGTTTGCAAGCTATACTATATTCTTTTTCATAAATTCCTTAATTTAACCAGACTTTGTTGGTATAGCTTATATGACTTATGAGGGGGTACAAATATACATCTGAAATAAATCAGAAAGAAAATGTCATTTAACTCATGTTTCCTCAAAACCTCTATTTAATTCATTAAACTGTAAATGAAAATGGTCCAGTTTCCTCCAAAATGGACAGTGTCTTGGAGTGGTGTGGTAGATTGTCAAAGATGGTCGCAACACGTCCTCTTATGCTCTTTTGCAATGTAAATTTTCCACTCCTCCTATCAAGAGATGGAGTCTTCTCCCCACCCCCTGAGTCTGGACCTACCTTGTAACTTGCTTTGACTAAGATGCAATGGCAGTGACACTGTGCCAGCTGTAGGTTTAGGCCTTAAGAGATCTTGCAACTTCCAGTATTACTCTCTCAGAATGCTACAATGAGACTATTACATAAGGAAACTGATCTATTCCATTTGAGGATGAGAATCAAGATGCCCCAGTTGATAACCAGAACCAGCTGCTGGACATGTAAGTGAAGTTGCTTGCACCCCAGCCAGTGGTCCAGCTGACAGCAGTTGCATGAGCAAGCTTATGTGAAACCAACAGAAGGATTGCCCTGCAAATCCACAGAATGGTGACTTATTTATTGTAATTTAAAATCACTAAATTTGGGGCTGGTTTATTACTGAAGGGGATGAGGATATGCCACCTCAAAATATGCTACTTTCACATAAAGATTATTTTGACCTGAAGGTAATTGAGACTCAGCAGATGCAGAAAAGCTTTCTCAGAGCTTCCCTTATCTATCTAAAAGCAGAGCCTCCCAAAAGAACTCAATTGTTATAATTCCCTCCCCAGAAGCAGGAGACAGGAAGTCAGCACCACACCCAAACAAACCTTATCACAAGACTATCATATTGCCCATCTGTTCTCTTAAGGGCCCATTTATCTTTCGAAAAATTCATTTGTTTTCCCCTGAGTCCCTTTCCTTCCCCTCCCTTTCACCTATTAAGATGGTATATAAACCCCAATTCTAACTACTCTTTGACTTACTCATCACTGAATACTCCTGTGTGTATGCAATATTGCATATGTAAATAAACTTTTTTTCTCTTGCTAATCTATCTTTTGTTAGTTTAATTCACAGGTCCCAGGTACTGAACCTGAGAGGTAGATAAAAAGTTTATTTACCCCTACATAACACAGCAATAGACAAGTGATATAAGTAGAAATACTAGTTACCAGAGTCAGAGCCAGTGTATCTTTTTCTTCTTCATTGTTTTTGAGATAAACAGGTATAAATTGTACCTGGTCAGCTGAGTCATATGGTGTTGATAAGCGGAATTAGCTGAAATTCTGCAAACATAATAACAGTGATACAGTTTTTGTTCACTGGGGGCAAATTATCTACTTCATTATCTAAGTTTTAAAACTTATAATATGCCTCCCAAGAAGATATCTGGTTAAGGGAGAAAAAACATCACAAAAGAAAATCTAACAGAGAGCAAGCCCTAAAAAAAAAAAAAAAAAAAAAAAAGGAGTAATTTTTCTCAGTATGAAAGCAAGAAAAATGGAACACAAGTATTGAACAAGACATTTGAAATTAAACCATGATAAGGTGACATTTGACATAGACTTGAAGGCAGTAAAAAGTTTAGGTGCAGTTATCTGGGGGAAGAGCCTACCAGATGGAGGGGTTAGCCTGTGCAAAGGCCCCAGAGCGTGAATGTACTTGTCATATCCTTAGCATGATTGGTTTATGACATCCATTTATGGTAAGAACAGTATGGAATGACAAAATTAAAGATAAGGTAAACTTTAATAAATCCCTTATTTTCATAAAAAAAAAGGATACAATTTTGACTGATTGAAAAGCAGCTTCTGTCTCATTTCCAATAAACAAACGTTAAATACTTAAAGGACATCAGTTTAAGTATTTGTTAGCCCAGGATCTGGTTCTAATCTAATTTTTAACTCTAATTACCATCCCTATGACCAAGCTCGTCTCTGAGAGTCTTGCCCACATCTCTTGCTCTGAGCCTGCGAGTTTGGAAGCAGGTCAAACTAGTCAACATCACATGCAACTGGGATTTCAAATATCAAATTATTCTGGGGTATCTGCGATTCAAGGGCTGTTGCTGCATATCCTGGAAAAAGGCCTAGAGTGTTACATTGTCTTTCCAAGAAATAATATTTATATGCTGTAATTAATAATCCAGTAGAACTCCAAACATGACTTCTTGTTCACTGCTAGACACACATTTAGGTCATTTTAAGGGCTTTCCCTTCTAACGTTTAATTAATGTTTGAATGTGCCTCAAAACCTAAAGAAAGGCTTTCAAAAAGAGATTACCTTAGATAACTTCATTATACGGAAATATATGCTACTTTGAAAATTTCAAAAATACAGATAAGCACAAATAAGCCAAATGCAATTCTGCTACTGAAAGATACATACAGTCTGCATTTTATATCATTCCATTCTTGAGCATATTCTTATAAATAAATATATAATAAAGTAGACTCAAAGTCTATGTGTTATTCTGTAATTCATTTTCTTCATTGATATACTGTAACATGAAATTCCATCCTTGTCAATAAATATGTCTTTACTGTATTATCATTTTTAATGACTACGCACTAGTCTCTTATTTAACCAGTACCTTATTGTTGAACATTGTTTGATTCTGTAAATGCAGAATGGTTATGATAACATTATTTCCATATGTATATCCATGGCTAATTTCCAAAAATCAATTTCTGGAAATGGCTTAAGAGGACAGATATTATGCACATGCACTATGGGACATTGCACTGCAGAATCCATTTTGCCACACTACCAAAATTCTTTTTAATCATTTAGAATTAAAATTCTTAGAATTTTAAAAAATCAGTGCCAACCAAATAGGGAACAAATTGTGTCTAAATTTAAAATTTTGAAGTTTTGATTACTAATTCTGATAAACAGTTTCCCACAGATAATAACAATAATTCTGTAATATGATCTGATATCAAGTCCATATTAAGATTGTTCTCACTGTCCCAAGAATGTCTTCTATGGTGATTTTTTTTCAAACCAGGGTCCAATCGCAATTCATGCATTGCATTACACTGTTATGCTTCTTCCCACCCTCATTTTAATGACATTAGCTTTGAGCATTGTTGGTTCACACACTGGCCCCCATAAACAGAGGGCAAGGAGAGACCAAAGAAAGAGGCAGACCACTCCTGATTGGTAGGTGGCAGTTTTAATAAGCAAGGGAACTTACATGTGAGGCTTGCATTGGGCGGCCACAAAACAGACCTCCACGCTTGCCCACCAGAATCTTAAAAGTTGATGTAGGGGCTTTAGTGGGGTTCATTCATGTTTACTGTTCAGATAGTCTTAACACCTTACTCTCAAGGCTGTGTCCTTTAAAGAGCTCATAGTGTGGGAACAGTGGGCGTTATGTACATTCCAAGGATAGGGGAAGAGGTTAGGAGCCTTCTATTGCCCAAGTCCAACTCCCGTGTCAACCAGTGGTCACATTCTCTCAATGACCTCCTCTAACCGGGATTCTAGGCCAGCTGTCCTAAAGAACAGCGGTCCCCAACCCCCAGGCCACAGACCGGTCCATGGCGTGTTAGGAACCGGGCTGCACAGCACAAGGTGAGCGGTAGGTGGGCGAGCAAAGCTTCATCTGTATTTACAGCTTCTCCCTATCGCTCACAGTACCGCCTGAGCTCTGCCTCCCGTCAGATCAGCGGCGGCATGAGATTCTCATAGGAGCCCAAACCCTAGTGTGAACTGCGCATGCGACCTATCTAGGTTGCAGGCTCCCTATGAGAATCTGATGCCTGATGATCTGAGGTGGAGCTGAGGCAGTGATGCTAGTGCTGGGGAGCGGCTGCAAATACAGATTATCATTAGCAGAGAGGTTTGACTGCATAGAGACCATAATGAATCAATTGCTTGCAGACTCATATCAAAACCCCACAGAGAATGGCAAGTCACAATTTTTTTAACATCTTTATTGCAGTATAATTGCTTTACAATGGTGTGTTAGTTTCTGCTTTATAGCAAAGTGAATCAGTTATACATATACATATGTTCCCATATCTCTTACCTCTTGCATCTCCCTCCGTCCCACCCTCCCTATCTCACCCCTCTAGGTGGTCACAAAGCACCGAGCTGATCTCCCTGTGCTATGCAGCTGCTTCCCACTAGCTATCTATTTTACGTTTGGTAGTGTGTATATGTCCATGCCACTCTCTCACTTCATCCCAGCTTACCCTTCCCCCTTCCCTCAAGTCCATTCTCTAGTAGGTCGGTGTCTTCATTCCATTTTGCCACTAGGTTCTTCATGACCTGTTTTTTCTTTTAGACTCCATATATGTGTTAGCATACGGTATTTGTTTTTTGCTTTCTGACTTCACTGTGTATGACAGACTCTAGGTCCATCCACCTCACCACAAATAACTCAATTTCGTTTCTTTTTATGGCTGAGCCATATTCCATTGTATACACGTGCCACATCTTCTTTATCCATTCATCTGTTGATGGACACTTAGGTTGCTTCCATATCCTGACTATTGTAAACAGAGCTGCTATGAATATTGTGGTACATGACTCTTTTTGAATTACTGTTTTCTCAGGGTATATGCCCAGTAGTGGGATTGCTGTTTCGTATGGTAGCTCTATTTTTAGTTTTTAAGGAACCTCCATACTGTTCTCCATAGTGGCTGTATCAATTTACATTCTCACCAACAGTGCAAGAGGGTTCCCTTTTCTCCACACCTTCTCCAGCATTTATTGTTTGTAGATTTTTTGATGATGGCCATTCTGACCGGTGTGAGGTGATACATCATTGTAGTTTTGATTTGCATTCTCTAATGGTTAGTGATGTTGAGCATCCTTTCATGTGTCTGTTGGCAATCTGTATATCTTCTTTGGAGAAATGTCTATTTAAGTCTTCTACCGATTTTTGGATTGGGTTGTTTGTTTTTTGATATTGAGCTTCATGAGCTGCTTGTATATTTGGAGATTAATCCTTTGTCAGCTGCTTCATTTGCAAGTATTTCCTCCCAATCTGAGGGTTGTCTTTTCGTCTTATGGTTTCCTTTGCTGTGCAAAAGCTTTGAAGTCTCATTAGGTCCCGTTTGTTTATTTTTGTTTTTATTTCCATTACTCTAGGAACTGGATCAAAAAAGATCTTGCTGTGATTTATGTCATAGAGTGTTCTGCCTATGTTTTCCTCTAAGCATTTTACTGTGTCTGGCCTTACACTTAGGTCTTTAATCCATTTTGAGCTTATTTTTGTGTATGGTGTTAGGAAGTGATCTAATTTCATACTTTTACATGTAGCTGTCCAGTTTTCCCAGCACCACTTATTGAAGAGGCTGTCTTGTCTCTATTGTATATTCTTGCCTCCTTTATCAAAGATAAAGTGACCATGTGTGCATGGGTTTATCTCTGGGCTTTCTATCCTGTTCCATTGAGCTGTATTTCTGTTTTTGTGCCACTACCATACTGTCTTGATTACTGTAGCTTTGTAGTATAGTCTGAAGTCAGGGAGCCTGATTCCTCCAGCACCCTTTTTCTTTCTCAAGATTGCTTTGGCTATTCGGGGTCTTTTGTGTTTCCATACAAATTGTGAAATTTTTTGTTCTAGTTCTGTGAAAAATGCCAGTGGTAGTTTGATAGGGATTGCATTGACTCTGTAGATTGCTTTGGGTAGTAGAGTCATTTTCACAATGTTGATTCTTCCAATCCAAGAAGGACATGGTATATCTCTCCATCTATTTGTATCATCTTTAATTTCTGTCATCAGTGCCTTATAATTTTTTACATACAGGTCTTTTGTCTCCTTAGATAGGTTTATTCCTAGATATTTTATTCTTTTTGTTGCAGTGGTAAATGGGAGTGTTTTCTTGATTTCACTTTCAGATTTTTCATCATTAGTGTACAAGAATGCAAGAGATTTCTGTGCATTAATTTTGTATCCTGCAACTTTACCAAATTCATTGATTAGCTCTAGTAATTTTCTGGTAGCAGCTTTAGGATTCTCTATGTATAGCATCATGTCATCTGCAAACAGTGACAGCTTTACTTCTTCTTTTCTGATTTGGATTCCTTTTATTTCCTTTTCTTCTCTGATTGCTATGGCTAAAACTTCCAAAACTATGTCAAATAATAGTGGTGAGAGTGGGCAACCTTGTCTTATTCCTGATCTTAGTGGAAATGCTTTCAGTTTTTCACCATTGAGGACGATGTTGGCTGTGGGTTTGTCATATATGGCCTTTATTATGTTGAGGAAAGTTCCCTCTATGCCTACTTTCTGCAGGGTTTTTATCATAAATGGGTGTTGAATTTTGTCGAAAGCTTTCTCTGCATCTATTGAGATGATCATATGGTTCTTATCCTTACATTTGTCGATATGGCTTATCTCATTGATTGGTGTACATTGAAGAATCCTTGCATTCCTGGAATAAACCCCACTTGATCATGGTGTATGATCCTTTTAATGTGCTGTTGGATTGTTTGCTAATATTTTGTTGAGGATTTTTGCATCTATGTTCATCAGTGATATTGGTCTGTAATTTTCTTTCTTTGTGACATCCTTGTCTGGTTTTGGTATCAGGGTGATGGTGGCCTCGTAGAATGAGTTTGGGAGTGTTCCTCCCTCTGCTGTATTTTGGAAGAGTTTGAGAAGGATAGGTGTTAGCTCTTCTCTAAATGTTTGACAGAATTCGCCTTTGAAGGCATCTGGTCGTGGGATTTTGTTTTTTGGAAGATTTCTAATCACAGTTGCAATTTCAGTGCTTGTGATTGGTCTGTTCATATTTTCTATTTCTTCCTGGTTCAGTTTCGGAAGGTTGTGCTTTTCTCAGAATTTGTCCATTTCTTCCAGGTTGTCCCTGTTATTGTTACGTAATTGCTTGTAATCTCTCATGATCCTTTGTATTTCTGCAGTGTCACTTGTGACTGCTCCCTTTTCATTTCTAATTCTATTGATTTGAGTCTTCTCCCTTTTTTTTCTTGATGAGTCTGGCTAATGGTTTATCAATTTTGTTTATCTTCTCAAAGAACCAGCTTTTAGTTTTATTGATCTTAGCTATTGTTTCCTTCATTTCTTTTTCATTTATTTCTGATCTGATCTTTATGATTTCTTTCCTTCTGATAACTTTGGATGTTTTTTGTTCTTCTTTCTATAATTGCTTTAGTTGTAAGGTTAGGTTGTTCATTTGAGATGTTTCTTCTTTCTCGAGGTAGGATTGTATTGCTATAAACTTCCCTCTTAGAACTGCTTTTGCTGCATTACATAGGTTTGGGGTCATTGTGTTTTCATTGTCATTTGTTTCTAGGTATTTTTTGATTTCCTCTTTGATTTCTTCAGTGATCTCTTGCTTATTTATTAGTGTTTTGTTTAGCCTCCATGTGTTTCTATTTTTTACAGATGTTTTCTTGTAATTGATGTCTGGTCTCATAGCATTGTGTCAGAAAACATAGTTGATACGATTTCAATATTCTTAAATTTGCCAAGGCTTGATTTGTGACCCAAGATATGATCTATCCTAGAGAATGTTCCATGAGCACTTGAGAAGAATGTGTATTCTGTTGTTTTTGGATGGAATGTCCTATAAATATCAATTAAGTCCATCTTATTTAATGTATCATTTAAAGCTTGTGTTTCCTTATTTACTTTCATTTTGGATGATCTGTCCACTGGTGAATGTGGGGTGTTAAAGTCCCCTACTCTTATTGTGTTACTGTCGATTTCCCCTTTTATGGCTGTTACTGTTTGCCTTATGTTTTGACGTGCTCCTGTGTTGGGTACATAAATATTTACAATTTTTATATCTTCTTTTTGGATTGATCCCTTGATCATTATGTGGTGTCCTTCTTTTTCTCTTATAATAGTCTTTGTTTGAAAGTCTATTTTGTCTGATATGAGAATTGCTACTCCAGCTTTCTTTTGGTTTCCATTTGCATGGAATATCTTTTTCCATCCCCTCACTTTCAGTCTGTATGTGTCCCTAGGTCTGAAGTGGGTCTCTTGTAGACAGCATATATATGCGTCTTGTTTTTGTATCCATTCAGCCAGTCTGTGTCTTTTGGTTGGAGCATTTAATCTATTTACATTTAAGGTAGTTATCGATATGTATGTTCCTATTACCATTTTCTTAATCGTTTTGGGTTTGTTATTGTAGGTGTTTTACTTCTCTTGTGTTTCCTGCTTAGAGAAGTTCCTTTAGCATTTGTTGTAAAGCTGGTTTGGTGGTGCTGAATTATCTTAGCTTTTGCTTGTCTGTTAAGGTTTTAATTTCTCCATCAAATGTGAATGAGATCCTTGCTGGGTAGAGTAATCTTGGTTGTAGGTTTTTCTCCTTCATCTCTTTAAATATGTCCTGCCACTCCCTTCTGGCTTGCAGAGTTTCCACTGAAAGTTCAGCTGTTAACCTTATGGGGATTCCCTTGTGTGTTATTTGTTGTTTTTCCCTTGCTGCTTTTAATATGTTTTCTTTGTATTTAATTTTTGATAGCTCGATTAATATGTGTCTTGGTGTGTTTCTCCTTGGATTTATCCTGTATGGAACTCTCTGTGCTTCCTGGACTTGATTGACTATTTCCTTTCCCATATTAGGGAAGTTTTCAGCTATAATCTCTTCAAACATTTTCTCAGCCCCTCTCTTTTTCTCTTCTTCTTCTGGGACCCCTGTAATTCGAATGTTGGTGTGTTTAATGTTGTCCCAGTGGTCTCTGAGACTGTCCTCAATTCTTTTCATTCTTTTTTCTTTATTCTGCGCTGCAGTAGTTATTTCCACTATTTTATCTTTCAGGTCACTTATCCGTTCTTCTGCCTTGGTTATTCTGCTATTGATGCCTTCTAGAGAATTTTTAATTTCATTTTTTGTGTTGTTCATCACTTTTTGTTTGCTGTTTAGTTCTTCTAGGTCCTTGTTAAACGTTTCTTGTATTTTCTCCATTCTATTATCAAGATTTTGGTTCATTTTTACTATCATTATTCCGAATTCTTTTTCAGGTAGATTGCCTATTTCCTCTTCACTTGTTAGGTCTGGTGGGTTTCTGCCTTGCTCCTTCATACCCTGTGTGTTTTTCTGTCTTCTCATTTTGCTTAACTTACTGTGTTTGGGGTCTCCTTTTCACAGGCTGCAGGTTCGTAGCTCCTGTTGTTTTTTGTGTGTGTCCCCAGTGGCTAAGGTTGGTTCAGTGGGTTGTGTAGGCTTCCTGGTGGAGGGGACTAGTGCCTGTGTTCTGGTGGATGAGGCTGGATCTTGTCTTTCTGGTGGGCAGGTCCATGTCTGGTGGTGTGTTTTGGGGTGTCTGTGGCCTTATTATTATTTTAGGCAGCCTGTCTGCTAATGGATGGGGTTGTGTTCCTATCTTGCTAGTTGTTTGGCATAGGGTGTCCAGCACTGTAGCTTGCTGGTCGTTGAGTGGAGCTGGGTCTTGATGTTGAGATGGAGATCTCTGGGAGATTTTCTCTGTTTGATATTATGTGGAGCTGGGAGGTTTCTTGTAGACCAGTGTCCTGAACTTGGCTCTCCCACCTCAGAGGCACAGCCCTGACACATGGCTGGAGCACCAATAGCCTGTCATCCACACGGCTCAGAGTAAAAGGGAGAAAAAAAAGAAAGAAAGAAGAAGATAAAATAAAGTAAAATAAAATAATTTAAATAAAAACTAATTATTAAAAAAGTTTTTTAAGTAATAAAAAAAGAAAGAAGAGAGCAACCAAACCAAAACACAAATCCACCAATGATAAGAAGTGCTAAAAACTATACTAAAAGAAAAAAAAAAAAAACTGACCGGCAGAAACCTAGGGCAAATGGTAGAAGCAAAGCTGTACAGACAAAGTCACACACAGAAGCATACATATACGCACTCACAAAAAGAGAAAAAGGGAAAAATATATATATCGTTACTCCCAAAGTCCACCTCCTCAATTTGGGATGATACACGTTGTCTATTCAGGTATTCCACAGATGCAGGGTACATCAAGTTGTTTGTGGAGATTTAATCCACTGCTCCTGAGGCTACTGGGAGAGATTTCCATTTCTCTTCTTTGTTCTCACAGCTCCTGCGGTTCAGCTTTGGATTTGGCCCCGCCTCTGAGTGTAGGTCGCCGGAGGGCGTCTGTTCTTCACTCAGACAGGACGGGGTTAAAGGAGCCGCTGATTTGGGGGCTCTGGCTCACTCAGGCCGGGGGGAGTGCGGGGCACGGAGTGCGGGGCGAGCCTGCGGCGGCAGAGGTCAGCATGACGTTGCACCAGCGTGAGGCGTGCCGTGCGTCCCCCCGGGGGAGTTGTCCCTGGATCACGGGACCCTGGCAGTGGTGGGCTGCACAGGCTTCTGCGAGGGGAGGTGTGGGTAGTGACCTGTGCTCGCACACAGGCTTCTTGGTGGCTGCAGCAGCAGCCTTAGCGTCTCATGCCCGTCTCTCGGGTCCGCGCTGATCGCCGTGGCTCGCGCCCGTCTCTGGAGCTCCTTTAAGCGGTGCTCTGAATCCCTTCTCCTTGTGCACCAGGAAACAAAGAGGCAAGAAAAAGTCTCTTGCCTCTTCGGCAGCTCCAGACTTTTTCCCGGACTCCCTCCCGGCTAGCTGTGGTGCACTAACCCCTGGAAGGCTGTGTTCACGCCGCCAATCCCAGCCCTCTCACTGCGCTCCGACCGAAGCCCGAGCCTCAGCTCCCAGCCCCGCCCGCCCCGGCGGGTGAGCAGACAAGCCTCTCGGGCTGATGAGTGCTGGTCGGGACCGATCCTCTGTGCAGGAGTCTCCCCGCTTTGCCCCCCGCACCCCTGTTGCTGTGCTCTCCTCCGCGGCTCCGAAGCTCCCCTCTCCGCCTCCCGCAGTCACCGCCCGCGAAGGGGCTTCCTAGTGTGTGGAATCCTTTCCTCCTTCGCAGCTCCCTCCCACTGGTGCAGGTCCCGTCCCTATTCTTTTGTCTATGTTGTTTCTTTTTTCTTTTGCCCTACCCAGGTACGTGGGGAGTTTCTTGCCTTTTGGGAGGTCTGAGGTCTTCTGCCAGCGTTCAGTAGGTGTTCTGTAGGAGTCGTTCCACATGTAGATGTATTTCTGATGTATTTGTTGAGAGGAAGGTGATCTCCAGGTCTTACTCTTCCGCCATCTTGAAGCTCCTCCTGTGTCTGGATATTTTGCCTGACATTTTGTTTATGTGAGCAATTCATCAGTATCATTGCACATAGCAGTAGTTCATTAATTTTTATTGCTATAATACTTTGTAAAAATATACTGAATTCATTTATCCACCCTACTGAGGGATATCTGAGCTGGTTACTGGATTTGGCTATTAGAAATAATGCTGCTATGGGCATTCTCTTACATGACTTTTGATGCACATATATATATATATATTTCTTTGGGCATATATCTGGGAATAAAATTATTGGATTATGGGATGTGTGGTAAATAGTAAAAAAAACCAGTTTTCAATAGTGGTTGTATAAATAAATTTACAGTAGTACCAGCAATATATGAAGGTTCTAGTTGCTGTAAAGACTCACAATACTTGGCATTTTCATTTTCCTTAATTTTAGCCATTGGGTAGGTGTATAGCGGTATCTCATTGTGGTTTGAATTTGCATTTTTTGATAACTAATAAGGTTGAGAATCTTTTCACATATCCTCATGAATAAATAGAATATATGCATTTAAGGTTATAAATTTCCTTACATGCATAGCTTTATGTGTATTTCACAAGTTAGTTTGTATTTTAATTATTATTTAGTTTGGAATGTTCTCTAACTTCTATTTTAACTGATTCTTTGACTTACTGTCTATTTAACTGTATGTTGCTAACTTTCCAACACTAGGGGATTTTCTGGTTATCTTTTTGTTAATGATGTCTGGCTTCCACAGACTCTGAAAGATTACATTCCTTTGATATTTATTTTAGGCCCAACATACGGTAATTTTTGGTAACTATTTTGTGTCCCTTTGTAAGTAATGCACAGTCTATCACTGTTGGGGTCAATCTTCCATATATGTCAAGTTAGAACAGGGAAGAAAATAACAATAAGGCTCAAAAGATTTGTACAATATGATACATAAGGTTGACTTACTTTGGCATGTATAGAAGCAGAAAATATGCCCGGATCACAATAACACAAAAGTTGAAATTAATAACAAAAACAGAAAGAAAAATACAAGTAAAATACAACTTCTTTCATAAACAACTGATATGAGGGGAAAAAATCATTTCAAAAATAAATAAGTACAATTATATAAATGCTATATATGAGATAAAAATTAAAGCATTACTCAGAGAAACAAATCTTAACCCTAAATATTTATATTAATAACTAAGAAAAAATAAATTAATCAAACTCAGTAGGTTAGAAAAAGAACACAAAATTAAGCCTTAGGGAAGCAGAAAGGAAATGAAGCAAAAGCAGAAATTGTTGATACAGGAAATAAGACCTCTATATTTAACAAATAAATCAAAGAGCTTATTCTTTGAAAAAGTCAGTAAAATGGATAACTTTATTGTATTAGGATTAAGCTAAGCTTAGACTGTTGTTATAAACAACCTCTAAGTCCTAGTGGTTTGTCACATAAATTTTATTTCTCATGCACACAAAGTCCACTATAGGTTAGAAGACTCTCCAAGGCAACTGTTTTCCCTGCAGTCTCAGCCATTTGGGCTGCTTTGACTTGAGGTTCTGCCCTATCAACACATGCCCTCCAAGCTTACTGTCAGTAGGGAAGAGAATCTGGAAGATTTCACAAAGGCTTTTCATCCTCAGCCCAGAATGTCTCCATGGCTCCAAGGGAGATAAGTTTCATTACATTTTGAATGGGTGCATATGGCTCCAAGTCTAATACCCTAGGAATGTCAGGAGCCAGTGGGTCTGGGGTAAAGGAAACATTCTCTAGCATGTCAATTTTCTTTACTCAGGAAGTCAAACAGTGCAGAAACAGGAAAATATTTACTTCCTGACCCTAGTGTTTACTAGAAAACAATTAGAAATGAAATGACTGGGTTGCATCTTCAACTTTTCTAACCACTGATAAATTATCTCCCAAAGTAGTGTTATCAGTTTAAACACTCACTGGCAGTGTACTCAAGTTACTGTTTCTCCACATCCTCATCAAGAAATAATATTGGCAGACATCATGTTTTTGCCTACCAGATAGCTGTTACACGATGTCTCACTGTTTTCTAAATTTTAATTTTCCTGATATAGCAAGGTGGGAGGATTTTTTAAAAAAATGTTTTGGCCATTGAATTTCCTCTTCTGTTGATTGCTTGTTCATATTCTATGCCCATATAGCTATTGAGTATTTGTGTTATTTATTGATTTGTAGGCATCATTACATAGTCTGGAAGCTAATACTTTGCATGCATTGCAAAATCTTCTCCCAGTCTGTACCTTGTCTGTAACCTTTTCACTCTTCTAATGGTCTATTGTATACAAATTTTTAAATATTTAGTCAAAATGTATCAGTTTTCCCTTAGGAAGTTTTTTGTTTCTATCTTTTAAAATCTTCTCAAATCTAAAGTCACATTTATATTCTCCTACTAGTCATTTTGAAACTACTAGTTTGTTCTTCACATTTAGGTTTTAATTTTATTTGGAACTTATTTTTAAATAATATTGTAAAGTTTTTATTATATTTGGTTGTTACTTTTATATAGATACCTGTGGGGAAAGAATTTGAGATCATGGCCCACAGAGAAAATGTAGTGTCAGATCCACTGAGGTAAAAGGACATTAAAAGAAAGCTAAGTGGTGGCCTGTGGAGAAACAGGCTGTCAGTACACTGGAAAGATGGAGGCAAAGTTATTGACATGGGCCATGATTCTCCCTTCTTTCACTAGACAAAGGATTGACTTTGTTCCTGCTGAATACAATTCGATAAAAGCAGACCCATTTTTTGTGTGAATATTCCTTAAACAGAAGCACCAGGTTGTTTATGAAAGTTCCCTGGACTAGTGATATAAGCTCAAGCATAACAGAGCAATTGCAGAGTCAGAATTAGTTCATTTTCTGCTCCGAGATTGTCTCTGGCAGGTATTCACACTTTATGACTTAAGGGGAAAAGGAAAATGAAAAAGCCATTCCAATTTATGCAGCATCTGCTCTGGCTGTTTGGCCATCTCACTTCCATTAAGTTCTGTAGCTGTGCCTAAATTAATTGGCACAAACTCCTGTTTGGGGGAGGGGAGTCTCTTCCCATAAGTCTGTTATTCACTAGATTGCTAAAATATCCAGTTGTCCCAGCACAATATATGGACTAGTCTACCTCTTACTATTGATTTGTAATGACAGTTCTGTCATACATCAGATTTTGATATAAGCATGCATTTGTTTGTGGGTTCTCTGTTCTGTTCCCTGGGTTTATTTGTCTGTCCCTGCAACAAGAGCTCACTGTGACTAAGTACTATACCTTTATAATAAATCTTAATATCTGCTAGGGTGAGTATCCACACTTTGTTTTATTTCTTTTATTGACTTTATTTTTGGAACCTAAAAACAACACCCCCCCAAAAAAAACACCATGTGAATTTTAGGATTATCTTGGTAAATTCAATGAAAAATTCTATTGAATGTTGTGATTATAATGTCATTTAATTCAAAGATCAGAACAGGCAGAACTGACATTTTTTTATAGATTTGTCTTATCCATGAACATGGTCCATCTTTTCATTTTATCAGAACTTCTTTTATGTCCTATAAGGTTTCATAATTTTTCTATGAATAACTTACCCATATTTTGTTAACCATTTTTCCCCTATAGGTTTTCTTCTTATTTTGAACATTAGCACTTTAAAATTACTTTTTCAAATCATGTGGCAGCCATGAAAGTGGGTCACTCAGATCCTCAGATCTCCATTCAGAGAAAACTAGCTGGGAGGTACACAGTCAGCTGATGGCCTTCAGCGGCAGCACCTTTGAGATCCACTGCAGTATATGAATCAACGGCATATTTTCTTCAGGCAGCTCCAAC
The DNA here is from genome assembly GCF_005190385.1 of Monodon monoceros. Classification (NCBI taxonomy): domain Eukaryota; kingdom Metazoa; phylum Chordata; class Mammalia; order Artiodactyla; family Monodontidae; genus Monodon; species Monodon monoceros. The sequence goes on from NW_021703779.1 coordinate 37,937,541, forward strand.
CACAGACAGAGCACAATAGGGGTGCCAGATCCTGGGCAACTCTACCCAAGGTAGAACTCCTCTAGAAGCAATCTTTGCTCTGGAGTACCTTGTTGCACTTGCCATGATTTCCTCAGAGATGCACTTTAGTCTGAGCCTCTTCCTGCATAATCCCTTGCCCCTCTCCTTCATCAGGGGTCAGATATTTACTGCAGCATGTAAGGCTTTCCCTGTCTATTCCTATCCCCTCTCTTCTTGTTGTTCAAAAGTATTAACCACAATAAATCTTTTGCACTTCTAATTCTGTCTTAGCATCTGCTTAAACAAAGGACTTCAAATGATACAATGCATTATCATAAATGGTATAAGAAAGCATGCATTAAGATGGGTCTTGGAAATTTATTCATGCATAACTTGGCTAAAAAAAGAATCCCATCCCAACTGGTATGTGGGGTATGGTGGCACAACTGCTAAAACTTTCAGTGGCAATGACTTGGAAAAGCATCCTGATGAAGGGGAACACCATGACCATTGTGACATTACAAGCATTGGAAAGGTCTGGGGTGAATATATACAAGGGCAATGAGCTTGGACAATTATCACTAAGTTGCACTGAAGCCCTAAAGAGTGATCATGAGCAAATGAAGGCATTGAAACAATAGATAAACACTAAATATGAGAACCAGAAGTCCTCCTTGTTAGCTTACAGATATACCAGCTGAGGAAAAATATCAGAATCTGTTAGTGAAGTTTGAGGAGCTTCAAAGACAAGTCCATGCTCAGTCAAGGTAGGTCTGTTACACTAAGGTCAAGACCCTAGTTGGAAAAACATAGAACCCTAACACATGGGATGTAGCCTTCTGGGTGGATGTTTCCGAGGATTAGGGCTAAGCAAACTACCCTGAACCCTCAGGAGCCATATAGAGGTGGTCCAGTCTGCATTACTAAAAAGGTCCAAGAAAGCATGTATTAAGATGGGTTTTGGAGACTTATTAATTTACTACTTGGCTAAAAAAAAAAATCCCATCCCAAGTGGTATGTGGGGCATTGCTAAAAAGGTAGCAATTCCACTGTGTGGGAAGATATTTAAGAGGCCTCTCCCCTGTAGAGCAAAAGGTGCTCCCATCAGAAGCTTCCCTCACCTTCTCTCTGGGTGCCAGACTGAAAACTAGGGTTAAGTTCTAACATATATGAACTGGGGTTATGCTGAGCCCAATAAGGGAGGAAAAAGATTGCACCCAAAAGGATCTTCAAGAGTTGGCTAACACTTACTGGCATGAGCCAGGGGAGTACACAGGGGATTGGGTTTTGAGGGTGTTTGATCAAGTGAACCAGAATATAATACAGGAGAAAACAGAGTTCACTGACTTGGGGCTACTCTCTCAGGACAAAAGAAATAATACCTGGGCAAGAACCCCAAGGGATGAGGCAAAGTTGGTACTAGTATGGCTCTTTGGAGCCCAAGTGATAGTCCTAAGTGACAGGGAAACAAAGTGGGAATGCCTGAGTGGCCATGGCAAAGAGTGGAGGAAGGAATGAAGAGTCAGGGAAGTGGATCTGCTGGAATGGGTATATTAGGTGAAGCCAGAAGATCCACCAGAGGTTTATATTCCATGGGAAGGTTCAGATGGGCATAGGATATACCTAAGCCATCAGGTGTGCGCTGCTGGGAAGAGCACCAGTGCTACTAAGGAGTTCTGTGGTAGCTATTCTCTGCAGGCCAGGACTCATGTTAGAAGTGATCACATAGTTTGGCTCGTTGACAGCAATGGGGACGATGGCCCCAGCCCACCCAAACAACGGTAGGTCTATTTAGGTTTTTCATTTGTTTTTTCTCTCTTGCTGTCTCTCTCCCTTTATCCCTCCTAGTCTCAAGCTGCCTAGTCACCCCATCTGGAACTAGGTCAAATGTGACAATTGGCAGTAATTATCTTGTGGTGATATTGGGTATAGGGCTAATTCAGTTACAGAGATAGCTGGCAGCTCTATCTTTGTCTTCCAATGCCCCAGGCCTGCTGTGTTTCCTGAGCTGAAGCCTTAGTTAGAAACTGGCAGAAGCAATTTTTCAACCTCCTTTCAGGAGGGATGGTTTCACGGAGGGGCTTTGATTGTGGCTGCCTACTTAAAGATTTTAATTCTTTGTTGCTTTTATTTGCTAAGTACCTGGTCATCTCTGGTTTCAGCCCTAAGATTCAGCTAGCTTGTGGCTTCCGCCCTACTCACCATTCTGGTTCTTATTTAATTTTTTAGTTTTTGAGATATTTATCTTATCCATACACTCAGTTATATCTTTTTACTTCCTCTTCTTAATATTTTACCCGTCACTTCAATGGGCTCGAAGCTTAAAGCCTGTTCTTACAATACCTTCTTGACCAAAATGTATTCCTTTTTTTTTTTTTTTACAGAGAAAGCATTCTTTTTTTCTCCCTCTTTCTCTTTTTGTCTCTTGTAGCTTTTAAGGTTTTCAAATTTATCCTTGCTTTCTCTAGTTTCACTAAGATGTTTATAGGAAATTTATTTTTATTCATTTTGTTTGGTACTTTAAATGCCTTTTTATGTGAAGACCCATGTCTTTCTTCAGTGTTGGAAACTTTATTATTATCATTTCAAATACTGAGTCACCACCATTCCATCAATTCTTCCAAAACTACTGTGAAACATACTACTCCCTCCTTTTCTTCTATCCATCTTACTTTCCTTCTTCCATGAAATATGTTTGCATTGATTGGATTTTTGCTATATGCTATGCACAGTGAGAGGCCTTGAGAATAAAGAAACAAATATGTACACTGAGAGGCTTGAAATACTGTCTCAAAGTTATAGAGATCTTGAAATGATTAAACCAAATGCTTTTGGACACTTGGGTGAAGACAAAGTGGGGGATGCTTAAGAAAATATCTCCCTTAGCTCCTACTTACATTTTTTCCTCGACACTGATCCAAAAATGGATTAATAATGGAAAGAAACTCCAACCCAGTTCTTTATACTCTGTTTTCAAATTATTCATGCCAATTGGCTCAATTCTTTCCATGAGGGCTTCATGCCCACTATGTTTGAAGCCCAGCATGGGGTGAAGGTTTGCTAAACCCAGAAGTGCCACTGCTTGGGGGAAGGCAATTTGCATGTTCCATATTTATTATTGGTATTTATAGGCAGTATTTATGCTTTAATTTTATTAGTATCAGTAAAGCAAAACAGTTGCACTTTATTCACTTTAATATAAAAGCAAATGGCCAAAACATAGAGAAATAAACATTAGCACCTTTAGATCTGACAATCTGCTATGCTCTCTAAAGATAATCACTGTATCTATATATATTTATATTTTATATATATATAATATAATATATCTATAATACATTGGATTTGTGTCTTTTTGAATATTCTAAAAATGAAATCATATGGTTGGCATTTATATGTGGGCTGTTTTTTTGCTCAATATTATGTCTCTGTGATCCATCTATGTTGTTAGATGTATCAGTAGTTTATTCATTTTCTTTGCTTTATCATATTTCATTATATTAATGTACCACAGATTATTATCCACTTTTTGTTGATGGGTATTTAAGGGGTTTCCATTTTTGAGCTATGAATATTGTTATACTTTTATGTGTATGAATATATGTATGCATTTATGTTACATATATATGAAGGAGTGGACATGCTAGGTAATAGGATATGCGTATGTTCAAATTTAGTAAATGGTGTTAAAGATTTTTACAAAGTGACTTCACAATTGTATATCCCACTGGTAGTATATGAGAAATCCAATTGCTGCATATTCTTGTCAATGCTTGGTATTCTCAGTCTTTTGCCTTTTAGCCATCTTCATGGATGTATAGTTGTATATTATTGTGTTGTGTGTGTGTACAGTTCTGTGAGTTTTAACACATATACAGATTTGTATAACAACCAGCACAATCAGGATACAGAACTGTTTCATCACCCAAAAAACTCCCTCAAGTAGTTGCAACCTCCTTCTACTCCTAATCCAATTGCTGGTATCCATTGATCTGTTTTCTATCTCTATAATTTTGCCTTTTCCAAATTCCATATAAATGGAATCATACACTATATACTCTTTTGAGATGGGCTTTTTTTCCACACAGTATAATGCCTTTGAGATCCATCCATGTAATGGCATGTATCAATAATTTGTTCCTTTTTATAGCTGAGTAGTATTCTATTATATGAATATACCAGTTTCTCTGTTAAACTGCTGACGGACATTTGGGATATTTTCAGGTTTTAAAAATTATTAGTAGAACTGCTATGAACATTCATGAATAGGTTTTTTTTTTCATGGATAGGTTTTTACATGACTCTGAGTTTTTATTTCTCTGAGGTAGTGGAATTGCTGGGTCATATGATAAGTATATGTTTAACTTCATAAGAAAATACCAAACCATTTTCAGAGTGGCCATACCATTTTCCATACCCATCAGCAATATATGAGAACTCCAGTTGTTCTGTATACTTGTCATCACTTGGTATTGTCAGGTACAACTTTCATTTAACCTTTCTAGTAGTTGTGTGATGGTATCTCACTGTGGTTTCAATTTGCATTTCCCTGATAGCAAGTGAAGTTGAGCATCACTTTATATGCTTATGTGCCATCTGTATATCCTTTTTGGTGAAGTGTCTGTTCAGATCTTTTGCCGATTTTTTTTTTTTTTTTTTACATCTTTACTGGAGTATAATTGCTTTACAATGGTGTGTTAGTTTCTGCTTTATAACAAAGTGAATCAGTTATACATATACATATGTTCCCATATCTCTTCCCTCTTGCGTCTCCCTCCCTCCCACCCTCCCTATCCCACCCCTCCAGGCGGTCACAAAACACCGAGCTGATCTCCCTGTGCTATGGAGCTGCTTCCCACTAGCTATCTACCTTACATTTGGTAGTGTATATATGTCCATGCCTCTCTCTCGCTTTGTCACAGCTTACCCTTCCCCCTCCCCATATTCTCAAGTCCATTCTCTAGTAGGTCTCTGTCTTTATTCCTGCCTTACCCCTAGGTTCTTCATGACATTTTTTTTTCTTAAATTCCATATATATGTGTTAGCATACGGTATTTGTCTTTCTCTTTCTGACTTAACTTCACTCTGTATGACAGACTCTAGGTCTATCCACCTCATTACAAATAGCTCAATTTCGTTTCTTTTTATGGCTGAGTAATATTCCATTGTATATATGTGCCACATCTTCTTTATCCATTCATCTGTCGATGGACACTTAGGTTGCTTCCATATCCTGGCGATTGTAAATAGAGCTGCAATGAACATTGTGGTACATGACTCTTTTTGAATGATGGTTTTCTCAGGGTATGTGCCCAGTAGTGGCATTGCTGGGTCATATGGTAGTTCTATTTGTAGTTTTTTAAGGAGCCTCCATACTGTTCTCCACAGTGGCTGTATCAATTTACATTCCCACCAACAGTGCAAGAGGGTTCCCTTTTCTCCACACCCTCTCCAGAATGTATTGTTTCTAGATTTTTTGATGATGGCCATTCTGACTGGTGTGAGATGATATCTCATTGTAGTTTTGATTTGCATTTCTCTAATGATGAATGATGTTGAGCATTCTTTCATGTGTTTGTTGGCAGTCTGTATATTGGGTTGTTTGCTTATTGTTGAGTACTTTAGGTATTCTGAATATATATCTTTTATCAGATAAGTGATTTGCAAATATTTTCTCCTAGCTTGTGGCTTATCTTTTTTCATATACTTTTGCAGAGTAAAGTTTTTAATTTTGATAAAGTCCAACTTACCAAACTTTTTTCCTGGATCATGCTTTTAGTCTTATATCTAAAAGCTCATTACTGGACTTCCCTGGTGGCGCAGTGGTTGAGAGTCTGCCTGCCCATGCACGGGACACGGGTTCGTGCCCCGGTCCGGGAAGATCCCACATGCCGCAGAGTGGCTAGGCCCATGAGCCATGGCCGCTGAGCCTGCGTGTCCGGAGCCTGTGCTCCGCAACAGGAGAGGCCACAGCAGTGAGAGGCCCGCATACCACACAAAAAAACAAAAACAAAAATAACTCATTACTAACCATGGTCACACAGGTCTTTGCCTTATTTGCTTCTAGAAGTTTTAGAGGTTTATGCTTTACATTTAGGTCTATGATCCATTTTGAGTTAATTTTTATGTAAGATGTGAGGTATGTGTCTATGTTCTTTTTTTGCATGCATATAGACCATTTGCTTTTTAAATTTTCTTTTCTCTCTGTGTTTCACTTAGGGTTGTTTCTATTGCTGTGTCTTCATGTTCCCTAATCTCTTCTGTAATAACTAATACTCTTTTAATCCCATCCAGTGTATATTTTATGTCACACATTATAGTTTTCCTTTCTATATGTTCATTTTGAGTTTTTTAAATATCATTCATGTCTCTACTTAACTTTTTGAGCATGTAGAATATACTTAAAATAACTATTTTAATGTTCTTATCTGCTAATGTCAGCATCTGTGTTAATTTTGTGTTATCTTCCATTGATTGATTTTTCTCACATAGGTCAATTCTCATACGGTTCTCCTGCTTCTCTGCATGCTTGGAAATCTTTGATTGGATGCATACATTGTGAATTTTACCTTGGGTCCTGGATATTTTTGTATTCTTATAAATATTTTTAAGCTTTTCTACTGGTATGTAATTATGTTCCTTGGAAACACTTGATCCCTCATGCTTTGTTTTTATAATTTATTAGGTCTGGAGCAGGGCTCGGTATAGGGCTATAGAGGAAGAAAAAATAATTTTCCCTGGAGCCCCTGTAACAAAAGACAGATTAATAAAAGAAAAGCATACAAATTTACTTAATATAAATGTTACGTGATATGGGAGCTCTCATAAGGAAATGAAGACCCAAAGAAGTAGTTAAACCTGAGCATTTTTTAATGCTGGGTTTGATGAAGAGTGGAAAGTTATGGGAAAATGTGATAGGACAAAAAGAGTATGAGGTGAGTGTAGTAAACTGGGGGAAACAGTGAGACCTGTTCATTCAAATTCCTCTGGACGTCCCTCCATCTTTGGAGATAAGGATGCTCCTTTCCTCCAGGTGAAAGGAAGGTACCTTTCACATGAGGGTCTTATGACTTGCTTCAGGGGACTATTCCCAGCCTTGCATGAGTACTGTATAGTACCTTAATCCTTCCAAATGGTTCTTTCCCTGGCTTTGTGTATTTTCCTATCACACATGGTCTGATTACTCTGCTGAATACTCAAGGAGGGCCCTCTACAGATTTCTGGGTTTCTAGAGTTCTCTCTCTGAGAATTTCTCTCCTCTCCAGTGTTCTGCCCTGTGAACTCTAGACATCCTGGTCTCCCTGAACATTCAGTTCTGTCTTCTAGACTCAAGGAGTTTGCTGTGTTCTGTCTAGGTTGCCCATCCATGTGTCTCAGCCTGTAAACTCTCTTCAGTCAGTAACCTGGGTAATCACAAGATTCACCTCATTTGTTGCCCATCTCATAGGGATCATTGTCCTTCATCACTTGATATCCAATGTCTTGAAAACTGTCATTTCGCATATTTATTTCTCTTTTATTTCATTGTTTCAGGTGTAAGGGTAAATTCAGTCCCTGTTACTGCATCTTGGCCAGAAGCAAAAAGTCTTAATTTGCATTCTTTATTACTAGTGAGTTTGAATATCTTATATGCCTGTTGGCCATAATATTTCTTATTATGTAAATTGACAGTTTATATGTTTTGCCCATTTTTCTACTATAGCAATTTGTCATTTCTCATTACTTTAGAAGAGTTTCTTCTATATTAAAGATATCAAACCTTTGTCATATATGTTATAAATATTTTATCCATTTGTTATTTGCTTTTCATTTTGATTTATTTCTTTTTTTCTGTAATGCAGCCACTTTTAGTTTTTACTTAATCAGATCTCTTATTCTCTTGATATTTTTCCTTATCAATTCTGCCATTAAGAATGTACCAAGGGGCTTCCCTGGTGGCGCAGTGGTTGAGAGTCTGCCTGCTGATGCAGGGGACACGGGTTTGTGTCCCGGTCCGGGAAGATCCCACATGCCGCAGAGCGTCTAGGCCCGTGAGCCATGGTCGCTGAGCCTGCGCGTCTGGAGCCTGTGCTCCGCAACGGGAGAGGCCACAACAGTGAGAGGCCCGCGTACCGCAAAAAAAAAAAAGAATGTACCAATATTACACACACACTTATACTGTCTTCTAATTATTTTGTGATTTTTCCTAAAATCATAAGGAATCATAAGGAGGTAAGGAATCAGAATCCAGCTTTCTGGAAAGGCTGTAGCCCAGAGCACTTTTGATGGCATTTGAAAACAAATGCCTTTTATTTTTTTCATTTCAACTTGCTCTTATTCCCTAAAAGCAAGGGTTGGGACTTAGGTCAAACAGGCTGAAACCATCTAGATATGTGCACAGCTGTTGTTTCCAACAGGAGTACACAGTCTTCCTTACAGCTGGAGTATAGCAAGGGAACACGTTAAAGGGTCTTCCTCAAAGAACTGACTTGGGGGAACTCAGACTGAAGGCTCAGTTGAGGACCTCAATCTGGGATCACACTAGAATCTGTGAAATTGCAGCAGTAGCTGAGTGAATCACTTCTAGCAGGAATCAGTGCATGGTTAAAGAGCAAATTGAAAAATCGTGTTTCATTACAGACTCTTTAACTATTATTTTTCAGAACCACTTTTCATGCTTCATTCTGCTGCCTACATTCTCCTTTGTTTCTTGCCCTAGTTTCTACATCTTTCTCTAACCACAAATTTCCTCTTTTCTTTAGAGAAGTTTTTAATGAAGGGTAGAAGAATATGCCCACCCCAATGTCTCTTTGACACATGGATTATTTTGAGCCAGAGACCATTGAGAACCAGCACACCAGGAAAAGGAGGCACAGGTTTTCCTTTTGAAAAGGAAATTTCCATTTATAAACAAAATTTCCATTTGTAGGGGTGTCTCCCTCTCCTTACCAGAAAGAGAAGGATTCTTAACTACTCTTACCAATGAAGAAGGCAACGACTTAAATCTGCTTAACAAACCTTACTAAACAACCCTTATTTTACCATACTTCTCTTGGTCACCTTCTCATAACTTGACCACTCCACCCAGAAGCTCAAAAGCCCTTTTCCTTTGTTTAGGTTAAGAGGTATATAAACCTCTATCATCCTGCTGCCTCCTTCTTATTTTTTGTGTGTCTGTGAAACTCCTGTCCTGCATATGTATTAAATAAAACTGTCTTTTTCTCTTGTTAATCTGTCTTTTATCAGTTTGACTTGCTGGCCCCAATCAATGAACCTAAGATGGACAGAGGGAAAAAGAATTGTGTTCCTCCCCAACATCACTCATATTAATTTCTCCCTAACTCTGCCCCTCCCAGGCCCCTACCAATTTTAGGCATTTTAGTGATAATACCTCCTAAGATACAGAGAAGAAGATGGATTCAGAAAAATCCATCCATTGAGGAGATTTTCAAATTTACATAATTCTTATGATCATGACTCTGGGGATCATGAATACCTTGATTTCCTTGTGTATCACTATCTTTTGCTATAATAATGCTGTGTAACAAAGCATTCCACAATTCAGTGGCTTAAAACAATAAAGATTTATTAACTCATGAAACCTTAAGTGGGCGGGACAGTTTTTCTGATCTCAGTTGGGTTCGCTCTTACATCTGTAGTCAACTGTATGTTGGCTTGTAGCTCTCATCTTCTGGCTAGGCTCTGGAGGTTGGCTGATCATCAGTTTATCTAACATAACCCTAGGATATGATCCGCATATCTCATTCTCCAAAGGCTATGTTCTTATGGCAAAGGCCTAAGAGTGAGAGAACTCGCAGACACATGGAGCACTTTTCCATGCCCTGGCCTGTTTGATATTTCTAAAATCTAAATGACCAGAGCAAGTCACGTGGCTGATCCCAGAGCCAAGGAGCAGGGCAAACACCCTACATAGAGTGGGAGGGTGTTTCAAAGATAAGGACAAAGAGCATAGATACAGCTGTTACAGCAGGCAGGTAGCTAGGTATGAGCAGAGAAATGGGGGCAGGGGCCAGGTGGCAGGAAACCACACACCTTGTAAACAGCGGAGGTCCATAGGCAGACAAAGGAAAGCAGGAACCTCCAGGCTGACAGGAAACCACACATTTTAGGTGATAAGTGTCCGGGTAGCAGACAAAGAAAGGTGGGGAAAGGCAGGAATCTCCTGTGTCCCAATGTAACCTGTTGCTCATTATGCTCTCATTACAATAAAATTAGTCTTGCAGGTAAGAAGTACCCATCATGCACCGACACCATGACACTTCTGATCTAAGCTTAATAAGGACAAAAATCCCTTCTCCTCTTGGGAAAATGGAGCTGGGTTGAAAATCAGGGAATACGACCCCCAAAATCCTCCTTCCCCAGTGAATATTCCACCCCTTCATTTGTATGCCCCTCATAACCGGCTTGCCAAAAAAAACTCAGGGCAGCAGCCCCTCACCTGTCTGCCCGCTCTCCCTCTGAGAGCGTATCCTTGCTTAAATAAATAAACTCTCACTTTACTTTCTTAAACTCTCTGCTTGTCTCCAAATTCTTTCGCGATGAAGAAAGAACCTTAAATTCGCCGGGAACACAGGGAAGGGTATAGAATTGGGGCCAAATGAAACCTTGTAATAATGCCAGCTTTCCAATTTTATGCTGAATGAGTGCTCAACAAGATGCTCTTCCTATAGACCTCTGTGCTTCTTTGGGCCATTCTGAGTCCTTCCTCCAAGAGGGCCCCAGTCAGAACGCATAGCCTCAAAGATAGAATCAGGGTAGAACAAAATGTGCAGGTTCCAGAGTACGCTTAAACTCAAGTGAGTAATTTCATTTCTGAGGACTTTCAGCCAAGGAATTGCTTACATTCCTAAACTTAGGTGCTTCTTAGAATCACTTGAAGAGGTTTTTGAAAATACAGGTTCCCTGGTTGCACCACCCAAAAGCACTGGTTCAACTAAGGTGTCTGTGGAGCCTGGAAATGTATGTTTTGAAAAGCCTCCCCAAGTGATTCTGTGATGCAAGCAAGGTATGAATCAGTGATTGAAGATATTTCTTCACTGACCTCATGTTTATTGATTTGGTTTGCTCTGAAAATAATATGTTCATTCATTCATTCTGCAAATATTTATTGGGGCACCTATTAAGGTAAAGTTTCAGTAGGGGCCTGGAAAAGTCTGCTAGCAGAAAAACAAAGTAAAGCTTCATAACGTTTATTTTTAAATATTTACGCAACTCTTCAACTCCTTTCTTATAAAATATAAGGACTTTAAACAAGAAGATAGTAAGGTTTCTAGGTTTTTAATTTGCTTTGTGGATCTTAGGTCCTCACTTTAAATACGTAACACTTGTCAATTGGCTAAAATTAACTTCAGTAGTCCCTACTGGATTTAAGATATCACTGAAGCAGAAATCTTATTACTATACCCAGTAACAATCTAAGATCTCAAGAAATTAAAGTAAGAAGAGCAAACTGTGGCTGGGACATTCTGTATTAGGGAAAAGGTGCATGTTGATTAATCACATGTCTCTTGACAAGGTGTTATGAAAGGAAAATCACATGTCTCTTGACAAGGTGTTATGAAAGGAAAATCAAAATGGAGTTGGTATGGTATGGCTAAGAGAGCTCTCTAAAATGGAGCCATTTAGAACACATCCTTGGAACACTGTTTCCAGATTACCCGAAATCTGTGTCTTTTGAATTTCAATTCTTTTTTTTTTTTTTTTTGTGGTACGCCAGCCTCTCACTGTTGTGGCCTCTCGCGTTGCAGAGCACAGGCTCCGGACGCGCAGGCTCAGCGGCCATGGCTCATGGGCCCAGCCGCTCCACGGCATGTGGGATCTTCCCGAACCGGGGCACGAACCCGTGTCCCCTGCATCAGTACGTGGACTCTCAACCACTGCACCACCAGGGAAGCCCTGAATTGCAATTCTTAAAACCCCAAATAAACTGTTTTCTTATTTGCAGCCTCCTGCATTATTTTTTAGTTGACAGTATGAGTCTTTGTATACCCCTTATGTCTCTGATTTTAACTTAGCCACTTGATGTGCTGGTCACCTGCATGTGGAGTTAGTAATAATAACTAAAAAAATATTTATTTGGTATTCCTATGTGCCAGATACCTGGCATATAGTCTCATTGAAAAATTTTTACAACTTCTCTATGAGCCAGATGTATTACACAAATTTTACAAATAAGGAATTTAATGCTCAGTAATTTTCCTAAGGTCCCATGACTAGTAAAAGGCAAAAATAGGACCTAAATACTGTGCTCACTGACCAAGAAGCTCATACTCTTAACTATTTACTATGCTTCTTCTTCTACCTCCCCACCATCACCAGCCCAAAGTTTTGAAATCATTCTTCCCAAAAGGAATTGCAGATCTGGATGGGCCTTTGATAGTAAATATTTAAGCAGAAAAATAAATTTATTATAAGGATATAAATAGTTAATTGTTATCATAATTAATATTATATAATATTGTATAATTTATTAATATAATTTATTAATATAGCCCTTAATATAATAAACAGTTCATATTCAGCACTTATTTTATATCAAACATTTAAAATGTATTAATTCATATAACACCATGATCCTATAAAATAGGGCCTAATATCTCCCTTTTAGAGATGAAGAAACCAAGGCTTAAAGTGATAGTGGAACTTGCAAGTGGTCCCATAGCTAGTAACGAAGATTCAAATCCAGGCAATCTAATGTCACAGCTCATGATCTGAACTACTGCAGGATACTACCTCAGGATACTGAGGTGGCTCTGAGATCCCAAGGACAAGAACATGGCTGGAGTGCAGGCGAAAACTGGAGCAAGAAGCTAGTGTATCATCAATTATCTTCACCTCTGCTCTGCCTCTCTTCGTTCTTTTCTATCTCTGCAAACCAGCTCCCTCAGCTGCACAATCCACGAGAGGAACATGGCCACTAACAGTCCCAATAGTGTGTTAATAGGTAAGGCCACTAGAGAGGGTGGTCTGGATCTCTCAGACCCATGTCTAGAATCCCAGCTAGATTCAGGTAACCCCTGCAACAACATGGCATGTGGCCACGCCCACTGCCACCATGTGTATGAGGGGACAGAATCTCTTAGAAAAGGGAGAGTTGAGTAGAAAACTCAAAAGATGTACACTACTAAGGTCTCTCAGAAGTTAAATAGCATTTGGGGTTATTGATTATTAAAAAACATTTTGTTGACTTTAGTTATTTCTAGGACATTTTCATACATTTTGAAATGATTCTATTAGTTAGTATGTTTACTTATGCTTGGGATTCCTTCTTGCTGTTAAGTTCTCAGGAATGTCCAAAAAAAAGTTGCCCAATTTGATCCAGACCCATTATCTGTCTTACATGTTAAATCCATTTGTTAACTGCCTGAAATACTTTTTTTGTTTGTTTGCATTTTTTTTCATTGAAGTATAGTTGACTTACAATATCATGTTAGTTTCAGGTGTACAACACAGTGATTCAGACACACACACACACACACACACACATATATATACATATATATATATAATTCTTCAGATTCTCTTCCCTTATAGGTTACTGCAAAGTATTAAGTGTTGAGTATAGTTCCCTGTGCTATACAGTAGGTCCTTGTTGGTGATCTGTTTTTTATATAGTAGTGTCTATATGTCAAATACTTCTGAGAAAAAAACGGGAGATAAACAAATTTCAAGAAATTAAAAGCATTAGAGTTTAATTTCATTTTGTAAGATATGGAAATTTGTATAAGGGTTTGTTTCTACACTAGTAGATGTATGTGCGTTATAGAAAAATAGAAATATAGATGAGCAAAAAATAAAAATCTCCAAGATCTCACATTTCAGGAGTAAGCATTATCAATATTTTACCGCATGTTCTTTCAGATTTTTTACTATAACTTGGTCGTTCTTATCATTAGTGATTTAGAAGTTGTATTTAACTTTTTTTGTAATTACATGTTAAAATATACTTTTCCTTTGAAACAACTAAAAAATAATGGACTCAATTTTTCATTTAAACAAAAAATAAAGAAATACTAGTACATTTTAGGTTTATCCCTTCCTTTGCCATTTTTGTTGGAATAATCTGTGATATTAGAACTAGGTTAATTTATTTTATAATTGTATATCTTGTCTTTCCAAAATTGGTTGACATTTGTTACATTTCACAACCATGTTAACGATTATTTCAACATTGAACATAAATATTACTGATCTCAGTAGTAACTACAATTGCTTTTAAATCACATTTCCCTCAATTGGAATTACATATTGTGATTTGCTTTTTGGTTTGTTGGACTTTATCTTTTTTTCTGAAAACATTGCTCAGAGCTATTTGTGGATGGTACACTTTCTAAGTTCTTGCATGTTCGTAAATGACTTTCTGTTCCATGAACTGTAGCTTAGGTAGGCTCTCAAAAATTTTTTGATGCTGCTTCAGTGTCTTCTGAAAATTAGTATTACAGAAGAAAGATCTGATACCAGCCTGACTTTTTAAAATTACTTTATCAACTTATTTTTCTGCCCTTTCCTCTATCCTAGGGAATTTTTTTTCATTTCAGAACAAGAATCTCTTTCATTATCTTCTCCAACTAGATGGGCCACTCTGATCTAAAGCCTCAAGTTTTTCCTCTATTCTTGCTATTATTTTCTTTTAAATTAGTGCTTATATCAGTCAGGATCCCAGTAGCGTAAAAATGATGGGATTCTCAAATAAGGTAACTGAGCAGAGTTTAATGAGTTACAAAGGTATAGAAAGGGTTAAAGAAAACCAAAAGGATGGTGAAGCACTTAGAGTAAAACAGCTGGGGATTCATTATCACCCCTGGGGCTGAAAAGGTAGAGGGAAGGAGTGGTTTCCAGGACTTAGAAAGAGCTGTGGAGCACAGCTGGGTCAGTATCTCTAGGAGAGGCCACTGCTAACTAATGGCCAGCTGGAGGGATGGATATCTGGGCCTTCCTCTCCTCCCACATTGCCATCTCCTGCCAGTGCCTCTCCTAGACAACCCAATGAGAAGTCCCTGGAAGCCATCTGTAAAGGTCAGCCTCCTAGGAAAAAGCACAGGGTGGAAAAAGGGGTTGAGTGGATCTGGAACAGCAAACAGAATATTTGCTTGAAATTTCTACTGCATTTAATTTGCATCATCCGATTTTGGGGTCAATATAGGAGAAAACATATCGTTATATTTTTATTCATTTTACCCATACGCTTTATTTCTTCATCTCTTCATCCTTTTCTTAACTGTTCTGAAAACCATTTATTCTTTTCCTTTTGCATTTTCAATCTTCTCTTTACTGCCTCTATTACATGTTTAAATGTAGTAATCCTAGTTTTTATCTGAATGCAATCTTTCTTAATGTTATATTATGTTCTTTCCATGAGTACAGAATTCCAACAAGTCTTACTGAGGATGCAAATTAAACTTTTTTTTAAACTTAACTTTTCTTGGTATAAGACAGTTTCACATGGATACATTTATTCTGAATCCCCAAGTGGCTCTTTTATTTTGCTCAGAGTATTTTTCAAAAGTCTAGTGGTTTGGGGGCTTCCCTGGTGGCGCAGTGGTTGAGAGTCCGCCTGCCGATGCAGGGGACATGGGTTCGTGCCCCGGTCCGGGAAGATCCCACATGCCACGGAGCGGCTGGGCCCGTGAGCCATGGCCGCTGAGCCTGCGCTTCCGGAGCTTGTGCTCCGCAACGGGAGAGGCCACAACAGTGAGAGGCCCGCGTACCGCAAAAAAAAAAAAAAAAAAAAAAAAAGTCTAGTGGTTTTTCTTTATAGCCTGAGCTTTACCAAGGAACTGCAAGTTCTTTGAGTACTGAGATTTCAGATGGATTCTGTGTCAGAATCCAAATCTTCTAGTCCCAGAAAGTGGGAACATGAAAGTACTTCTATTTGCTGTAGCTATATTTTGTTACAGGTTGAATTAAATTGTCTACATGGAGTGGTGAGTGAGCTATGGAGAGAAAAGCCTCATGACAGGAAAGTTAATTGATTTCCCAAATAGTTACCTTTCAGTGGCTGCATGTGTGAGTCCTGATGGATTTAGCTCAAACAGCCTTTGTAGGATTTAGATTGGTTTCAAGTAGCCTCCTCCACAGTCTAGCTCATTCACACTGGGAACGTGGTTGTCTTTTGTCAGGACAGACTCCATTTTCCCTGGAAGAACTTCCTTCGCAGGAAGCAGCTTGGGAACTGCTGTGATGGTTAATTTTATGTGTCAGCTTGGCTGGGCCATGGTGTCCAGATATTTGGTCAAACATTATTCTGGATGTTTCTGTAAAGGTGTTTTGGGATGAGATTAACATTTAAATTGATGGATTTTGAGTAAAGCAGGCTGCCTTCCATAATATGGGTGGGCCTTATCCAATCAGTTAAAGCCTTAATGGAACGGAAGACTGACTTCCCTGAAGCAAGAGGGAATTCTGCCAGCTGATGGCCTTTGGACTCAAACTGCAACTCTTTCCTGGGTCTCCAGCCTGCTGGCCTACCCAGAAGATTTTGGACTTACCAGGTCTCCACAATCATGTGACTCAATTCCATAAAATCTCTCTCTCTCTCTATATATATATGTGTGTGTGTGTGTGTGTGTGTGTATGAATATATACACACATATACTTACATACATACATATCCTGTTGCTTCTGTTTCTCTGGAGAACCCTGACTAATACCATCAGTAAGAAGTCAACTTAAAACAAAAGGAACTGTTTCTTCTCTGAATTATTTTGTTTTAATTTTTGTGGGTAGGTTGTAGGAGCCCAACCTTCTCCTTCTGAGAGATTCATCCATATAAGAATACATAAAAAATACATATAATAGCATTTTTACTTTCTTTTGTTTGCACCAAGAGAAAGCTGAGAATGAATGCTATATTTCGCTGATCTTTCTGAAGAATTTTCGAACGAATCCTTGTGTACTTTGACTTTCATCACACCTACTTTATCCTGGAAGCCCTTTTTTTATATCCTCTCCTTCTCAGAGGAGGAGATTTTTCTGGTTCTGTGGAGTTATAGTAATAGTAATTGCTTACTTCTTTTACTTGCTAGTCAATTTTGTTGAAATTTGTGGTATTTATTACTTCCCTCAATCTGAGCCAATTTGCACAATGCATTTTTGGCCTGTTACTAATAATATCTATCCTATTTCCCAATCATTATACAGATTACATCCTATTTTTACATATCCTTGGTCATTTTAGTAGAATTCGTTGAGGAGGGGGAGTGTCTTAGTTTAGATTTCCTGAAAGCAGACCTGAGACAAGGATTTGGGTACAATTAGTTTATCTGAATAGTGAGGCACAGAATGGAGGACTATCAATAAAGTATACTGTATTAGGTTCCTATTGCTGCTGTAACAAAGTTCCACAAATTTAGTGGCTTGAGACAGCACTATTATTTTCTCATGGGTCTGCAGTTCAGAAATCCAACATGGGTCTCACTGGGCTAAAATCAGGGTGTCAGCAGGGCTGAGTTCCCTCCTGGAGGCTCTAGAGGACAATCCATATTCTGGCCTTTTCCAGTTTCTAGAGGTCACCCACATTCCTTGACTCGTGGTCCCCTCTACCTTCAAAGCCAGCAATGTCTGGTCAAGTTTTTCTCATATCAAATCACCCTGACAGTGATTCATCTTCTGCCTCCGACTTTCACTTTTAAGAACCCTTGTGATAACACCAAACCCACCCTGATAATCTAGGATAATCTCCCTATTTTCAGGTCACCTGATTAGCAACTTAATTCTATCTGCAGCCTTAATTCTCCTTTGCTATGTAATATAACATATTACAGATTCCAAGAATTAGAATATGGACATCCTTGGGTCTCCATTTTTCTGCCAACCATAGGTACATTAAGGATTGAGTTACAACAGTAGACAATTGATACAATTGATGTGGAATATACTTGTGGCCCAACCTGACCAGAAACAAGAGAATGGATTCTGGGAAATGTAGTTGAACTTAGCCTAACTGACACACTACAAAGCTACCACAGTCCATTCTTGTTGACTTTGAACTCAAGTACATCTCCTTGAACCATACTTAATTGCCGAATAAAGACTATGCTACATAAAACTAAAAACATGC
The DNA here is from genome assembly GCF_005190385.1 of Monodon monoceros. NCBI lineage: Eukaryota > Metazoa > Chordata > Mammalia > Artiodactyla > Monodontidae > Monodon > Monodon monoceros. Next base: position 37,955,599 of record NW_021703779.1, read on the forward strand.
TACTCCTTTTCCCAGGAGAGGACGGAGTTTCTTTAGTGTCTTTGGTTGATTTTCATTCTTCCCCCTGTTGATACATACTTCCTGTTTTGTGTCATGTAACTCAAATATGATATAAAGTTAACAATTATTAACAGGTCTTATGTTAGATGATAAGGGGGTGGCAGAGGAAAAGAAATGAAAGTATTAAATTATTACATTATATATATAATTAAACTATTAAATAAAAATATTAAAATAAGGAAGAAATTCTCATAAGTCATATAGTCCTCATTTCTGCAATGGTCATGTGGCCATAGTGGATAGTTAAAACTATTTCCTTTGTCCTCAACAAGCACCTCATTTCTTTTGGTTCTTTACCTGGTGGAGTGACCCCAAACTTCATTTCTAAAGGGTCTGGGCTATTAGAGCCCTGTCTGAATTAAGCTGTTGTAGTTTTCCACTAACTTTAATCATAGGATGTGGGAGCACCAAGAGGTACTTTAGAGGATCTGCTGTATTCCAGACACTCTCCTCCTTACCCACATTGTATGGTAGTAGCAACCCAATTTCCCCTTGGTGATCAGGACTAATCACCCCAGCCAGAGTAAACCACCCCCGTTGCCTGCCTGCTTATTCAGTGGCAGGAGGCACGCAGAGTGGCCAGGCAACAGTCTCAACTTCCAATTCTGAGGAATCGTTGTTGGGTTCCCTGGTGAAAGCATTCCTCTCTTTGGAACTAGGGCCTCTAGACCAACAGAGCCTTAAGTCACAGGGATGCAAAGCAAACACTTTGCTAGTGTATCACCAGAGGTAATAGTGAGAGGAGCCATTCCCATTTCCATTCCTGGGTTTATGCATATTGGCTAAGGGAGAACCAGCACCATATATTGAATGCTGACTTAGAGCACATACAGCCTCCTGGAGGGCTTTGCTTAGTCCTGCAAGTTACACTTGTCCCTTGGTATCTGCAGAGGATTGGTTGCATGACCCCTGCAGATATCAAAATCCACAGATGCTCAAGTTCCTTATGTAAAATGGCATAGTATTTGAATGTAACTACACAAATCCTCTTGTATATTTTAAATCATCTCTAAATTATTTATAATACCTACTACAATGTAAACACTATGAAAATAGTTGTAAATACAATCCAAATGTTATGTAAATAGTTTCTGGCATGGAAAATTCAAGTTTTGCTTTTTGGAACTTTTTGGAATTTTTTTTGAATATCTTTTATCCACAGCTCATTGAATCCACGAATGTTGAACCAATGGATATGGAAGGCCGGCTGAATTGCCACTTAGCTGGTGCTATAATTGCATCTTCAAAAGGCCATTCCACCGTTCTGGCAAACCAGTTGCTTCAGGATGATGAAGAACATGGTTAGACCAGTGAATTCCAGGCATGGGCCCATTGCCACACTTTATTTGCAATGAAGTGAGTTCCTTGATCAGAAGCAAGGCTGCGTACAAAACCGTGATGGTGGATAAGGGATCCTGTAAGCCTATGGATGATAGTTTTGCTAGAAGCATTTTGTGCAGAGAAGAAAAATCCATACCCAAAGTAAGTGTCTATTCCATTAAGAATAAAACACTGCCCCTTCCATGATGAAAGCAGTCCAATATAATCAACCTGACACCAGACAGCTGGCTGATGACCCTGGGGATGGTGCCTATCAGAGACTCAGTAGTTTCTGGTGCTGACAGATGGGGCACTCAGCAGGGGCTGAGGTCAGCCTGGGTGAGTGTAAGTCCATGTTGCTGAGCCCATGCATAACCTCCATCTCTGCCACCATGGCCACTTTGTTCATGAGTTCATTAGGCAATGGCAGGAGTAGCTGAGGAAGGAAGCAGAAAGAATATACATTTTAGTTAGTTTATTATGGTTTGCCAAAATCTTCTTGGCTTCCAAAGACAAGTTAGTATGCTGTAAATCATTGTATCATTTAGGAATTACATGCGGCTGCTCATAACAGTGACTTTTAATAATAGTGACTTAAAAGATCTACAAGTTTATCTTTCTGCTTCATAAAAGAAGTCTAAAAATAGTCAATGCAGCACTGGCATAGAGGACCCATAATCATCAGGGATATAGTGTCCGCCTCTCTTTTGCTATGATATCCTTAGCAAATGGTTTCTATCCTCAAGGTTGCCTTGTGATCAACGATGGCTGCTAGGGCTCTAGTAATTTCATCAAATTCAAGGTTGAAAAGCACAAAGTGGAAAACACAAAAGGAGTATTTACAAGCTGTCTGTTTCCCTTTGTAGGAGCTTTTCTAAAATTTCCTCCCAACAACTCCATCTATTTTTCATTGGTTTTTGTCACTTGTTTTAGTCACACGTTTTAGTCACTTGGCCAAACCTAGAAGCATAATAGGCGAGGAAATATAATTTTCTGGCTAGCTCTATTATTTCCCCAAATAAATTTGGGGATTTGTACCTAAGAGAGAGAGTCAGAGTGGATATTAAATTGGCAACCAGCAATCTGACATAGCACTTTTCTTCTAGTAACTACCCTCCAGTTGAGATGATGTGTGGTTCTAAGAACATATGCTTTTATTGCTATGAGAGAATTGAAGTGGATGAAACTGCCTCTAGCTCTTTTATGTCTAGTTACTCAGTGGATACCTGAATCCAGTTACAAAACCTATAAGATTTTATTTGTTCATATTTTCCCTAATGAAGAGAGACAGCAAGTAATAGGATTGTTTTTAGTTTTATTACGATCTTTTTTGCCTTAAATAACTATAACTCTCTCCCTCTCTCTCTCTCTCTCTCTCTCTCTCTGTGTGTGTGTATATATATATATATATATATATATATATATATATATATATATATATATATGGCTAAGCCAAATTTGAAATGAAGATATCCAGATTCTTCCCCACTCCACCCCCATCAAGACACTTACTCTACAAAAAGAGAATAATAGAAAGTAAACAGCAGCCATGTCAATGGATAATTCAAGGTGACAAAATGAAGGGAGACCCTAATATCACCCCAACTCAGATGATATAGCAGGTTAAATGCTGAGCCTTTCCCTGGGCACCTATACCAAGACAGGCTGCTGTCAGAGGACTTCAAAATTGCTAGCTTCAAACGGACAAAATCTCAGCATTTCTTATGAGCTTTTTCACATTTTCACCTCTTTTCTTCATTTATTAACAATGATAAGCAAGCTGTGATGGAGTTGCTCTTTAAAGATAATGATTCAGTTCTTTGTACCTTCCTTTTTTATAAAGCCTGAGCCCTGAGAAAGTCAGCATAAGACCTGCGTGGGTGGTGGGCATCCATCAACTAAGTGTAATTTGAAGGTAATCATAGAACCGTCACCACTTAAGACTATTCACCGCAGAAAAAAAAGGAATCATTGAGTGATTTCTAAGCTCTTTAAAATAACTTACCTGAGAAGAAAATTATTTTAATTCAGGCTATTAGTCATTTCTATCTGAATATAAATTAATTACATCAGATATTTCCTGCTTAACACATAAATGAAAAAGTCTCAGGGCTTAGGGGTTTTGAATGAGATGGCAGCGTGAGCACTGAACAGGGAACAGGCAGGAAGCGGGGGCTGCAGAGGAGTTTTATAGGAAAAAGTCAAGAGTAAAAATGGTAGAGTTGGATTGGAGGCTGCATTTGTAGGACTAGGGGGCATGGTAAGTACTTTAGGCAACTAAAAACTAGTGTTAGGGTGCTGAGTGCTTGGAGGGACATGAAAGATGACTCTATTGAAGAAAAAGAAACTGAGAGAGAGAGAGAGAGTTAAACATGAAATTCTTAGCAATTGCATTGACCTGATTCCCTTCTTTCCTTTTCACCCCAGATAGTTTCTATGAGCAAATCTCATAATTTCTATTTTATTTATTCATTGTTTTTTTTTAAATTGTTTTTCACTGTGGCATCAACTTTCTATTCACAAAGAAAAAGCTCCAGTCCATCTTAATATTTTTGAAAAATTCCTTACATTACAGAATGAAACTGAAATGTATTAATATTCCACTCTTACATTCCATGACAAACAAAAAATTTCATGAGCCAAAAACAAACAAACAGGGAGAAGCTTATAAAACTATATATGGCAACAAAAAGAATAAAATACCTAGGAATAAACCTACCTAAGGAGACAAAAGACCTGTATGCAGAAAATTATAAGACACTGATGAAAGAAATTAAAGATGATACAAATAGATGGAGAGCTATACCACGTTCTTGGTTTGGAAGAATCAACATTGTGAAAATGGCTGTACTACCCAAAGCAATCTACAGATTCAATGCAATCCCTATCAAACTACCACTGGCATTTTTCACAGAACTAGAACAAAAAATTTCACAATTTGTATGGAAACACAAAAGACCCCGAATAGCCAAAGCAATCTTGAGAAAGAAAAAGGGAGCTGGAGGAATCAGGCTCCCTGACTTCAGACTATACTACAAAGCTACAGTAATCAAGACACTATGGTACTGGCACAGAAACAGAAATATAGATCAATGGAACAGGATAGAAAGCCCAGAGATAAACCCACGCACATATGGTCACCTTCTCTTTGATAAAGGAGGCAGGAATGTACAGTGGAGAAAGGACAGCCTCTTCAATAAGTGGTGCTGGGAAAACTGGACAGCTACATGTAAAAGAATGAAATTAGAACAGTCCCTAACACCATACACAAAAATAAACTCAAAATGGATTAAAGACCTAAATGTAAGGCCAGACACAGTAAAACTCTTAGTGGAAAACATAGGCAGAACACTGTATGACATAAATCACAGCAAGATCCTTTTGAACCCACCTCCTAGAGAAATAGAAATAAATTAAACAAATGGGACCTAATGAAACTTCGAAGCTTTTGCACAGCAAAGAAAACCATAAACAAGACGAAAAGACAACCCTCAGAATGGGAGAAAATATTTGCAAATGAAGCAACTGACAAAGGATTAATCTCCAAAATTTACAAGCAGCTCATGCAGCTCAATAACAAAAAACCAAACAGCCCAATCCAAAAATGGGCAGAAGACCTAAATAGACATTTCTCCAAAGAAGATATACAGATTGCCAACAGACACATGAAAGAATGCTCAACATCATTAATCATTAGAGAAATGCAAATCAAAACTACAATGCGATATCATCTCACACTGGTCAGAATGGCCATCATCAAAAAATCTACAAACAATAAATGCTGACGAGGGTGTGGAGAAAAGGGCACACTCTTGCACTGCTGGTGGGAATGTAAATGGATACAGACACTATGGAGAACAGTATGGAGGTTCCTTAAAAAACTACAAATAGAACTACCATATGACCCAGCAATCCCACTACTGGGCATATACCCTGAGAAAACCAAAATTCAAAAAGAGTCATGTACCAAAATGTTCATTGCAGCTCTATTTACAATAGGCAGGACATGGAAGCAACCTAAGTGTCCATCATCGGATGAATGGATAAAGAAGATGTGGCACATATATACAATGGAATATTACTCAGCCATAAAAAGGAACAAAACTGGTTTATTTGTAGTGGGGTGGATGGACCTAGAGACTGTTATACAGAGTGAAAAGTCAGAAAGAGAAAAACAAATACCATATGCTAACACATATATATGGTATCTTAAAAAAAATGGTCATGAAGAACCTAGAGGCAAGACGGGAATAAAGATGCAGACCTACTAGAGAATGGACTTGAGGACACGGGGAGGGGGAAGGGTAAGCTGGGAGGAAGTGAGAGAGTGGCATGGACATATATACACTGCCAAACATAAAATAGATAGCTAGTGGGAAGCAGCCGCATAGCACAGGGAGATCAGCTCAGTGCTTTGTGACCACCTAGAGGGGGGGGATAGGGAGGGGGGGAGGGAGGGAGACACAAGAGGGAAGAGATATGGGGACATATGTATATGTGTAACTGATTCAATTTGTTTTAAAGCAGAAACTAACACACCATTGTAAAGCAATTATACTCCAATAAAGATGTTAATAAAACTATATATGGATCTCATCACTAACAGCTGAACAGAGAAAGGAATTAAAACACTTTAATTAAAAAATCACGAGTGGATGATAAAGTGTGTAGAAACTGAAAATTTACGAACTATTTAAAACCTGGAATTACTGACTGTTCCAAAATTACACAGATGGATCATGGGTGATGGTGAACAGCAGAAAGGGATTATGGATGAATCTGCATTTTTCTATCTGATCCCCATGCTACCCGTCTCCGAGGAATATGCAGTAGCTTGCATCTGCCAATCCCAAACTTCTAATTTATCCACCCCCCACACACTTTCCCCTTTGGTAACCATAAGTTTGTTTTCTATGTCTGTGAGTCTGTTTCTGTTTTGTAAATAGATTCATTTGTTTTATTTTTTAGCTTCCACGTATGTGACATCATATTATATTTACATTTCTCTGACTTCACTAAGTATAATAATCTCTAGGTCCATCCATGTTGCTGCAAATGGCATTATTTCATTCTTTTTTATAATATTCCATTGTATATATGTACCACATCTTTATCCATTCATCTGTTGGTGGACATTTAGGTTGCTTCCATGTTTTGGCTATTGTAAATAGTGCTGCTATGAACACTGGGGTGCATGTATCTTTTTGAATTAGAGTTTTCTCCATTATAATCTCTGATTAAAATAGACTCAAAATCTGACCATTTCTCTGTATTTCCATCATTACCACCTTTTTCTCCTGGATTATTGCAAAAGCCTGCTCATCGGTCTCCTGTTTCCTTCATTGTCCCCCACAAAGCAAACAGAACATTTCTTTTAAAAGAAAATCCAGGGAGGGACTTCCCTGGTGGCCCAGTGGTTAAGACTCCCCTCTCCCAATGCAGGAGGCCCAGGTTCAATCCCTGTTCAGGTAGCTAGATCCTGCATGCCATAACTAAGAGCCCACATGCCACAACTAAAAGATCCTGCATGCCTCTGCTAAAGATCCCGCATGCTGCAACTAAGACCTGGCACAGCCAAATAGATAAATATTTTTAAAAAGATTCAGGGAGTTCCCTGGTGGTTCAGTGGTTAGGACTTGGTGCTGTTACTGCCCTGGCGTGGCGAAAAAAAAAAAAAAAATCAGATCATCACACTCTGCTTAGAACTTTCTGATGGCTTCGTTTGTCTTTCAGAAGCAAATCCTAACCATGGTCTCTGAGACTGGCCCCTGCATCGCTCTTGACTTCATCTCCCAACTCTTTCCCTGGGTCATTCTACTCCAGGCACTCTGGCCTCCTTGCTGGACCTCTAATATGCCAACAGCTCCTGTTTTCTGGGCCTTTGCATTTATGATTCCCTCTCCCTAGAATGATCCTCCTTCAGAAATCTTCATTCACTCACTTCCTCACTTGATTCATATCTCTGCTTATAGGTCAACTTTTTATTGGACTTTCCCTGAACACCTGATCCAAAAAGGCACTAGCACCCCACATTATAACAGGCCATCTTTTTACCCTGCCATATGTTTCCTCGTAGAACTTATCAGAACTAGACATGTATATTTGCTTATTGATTCATTGCCTACATTTTCTCACTGGACAGCTTGTTGCCTGAGAGCAGATTCTACGCCTGATTCATTCTCTGCTACACAGAGAGCACCTAGAAAAGTGCCTGGCACATAACAGTGGCTCAATAAATTTTTGTTGGCTGACTGTATAAATTGCATGAGGCCTCCAGAAGGTTCTGGGAAATCTTAGAGAAAAAGTTGAGATAGTCTTACTACAAATGGAGTACATGCTCAGCATCTTCTACAGTCAGAAGCTGAATGCTTTTGTTCTGACACAAGAGTTGATGCTGCTTTGCTGAATCCCTGAGATAAACGTCTCCATGCACATTTAAAATGCTGACTATCATAGATTTCTTGAAAAATACTTCCATGCAATTACCTATAGTCTTTCCTGGGACAATTATCAAATGTGCTTATTAACATAAAAGTTATATTTCTGTTAAACATTTTGCTTTGGCTGTGATCATTTTGACTATACGAGGTCATAAATTTGTTCCAGACAAATCCCTTTTCAACCTCATTAATAAAAACAATTTGTGTTCATATATGACACACTTTTTTTTTGCGGTATGCGGGCCTCTAACTGTTGTGGCCTCTCCTGTTGCGGAGCACAGGCTCCGGACGCGCAGGCTCAGTGGCCATGGCTCACGGGCCCAGCCGCTCTGCGGCATGTGGGATCTTCCCGGACCGGGGCATGAACCCGTGTCCCCTACATCGGCAGGCGGACTCTCAACCACTGTGCCACCAGGGAAGCCCTATAACACACTTTTAATTTGTGGAGTTCTGAAGTTTCCTAGATACTTAATATGGTTCTGACCCATTTAAGGTTATACAGTAAGTTCCCTACATACGAACAAGTTCTGTTCCAAGAGTGCATCCTTAAGTCCAATTTGTTTGTAAGTCCAAGAAAGTTAGCCTAGGTACCCAGCTAACACAATCGGCTATATAGGACTGTACTGTAATAGATTTATAATACTTTTCACACAGATAACACATAAAAACAGACACAAAAAGAAAACCTTTTTAATCTTACAGTACAGCACCTCGAAAAGTACAGTACAACAGCTGGCATCCAGGGGTTGGCGTTGAGTGAACAGGGAAGAAGAGTTACTGACTGGAGGAGGGAGAGGAGGTGGGAGACGGTAGAGCTGAAGGATCGTCAGCAATAGGGGACGGAGGGCAAGCTGCAATTTCACTCACGCCTGACGTTGATGGCACAGGCTCTGGTTCCTTGCTGGATTCAGTTCTATCTAGCCTCTTTTCTCGTCATAGATGACACGGTAGCAGTGGATTGCATTCTGAACGGCTGCTGCAGCCTTCGTGTACCATTCTACATTCGAGTCCTATGCCTCAGAAACTAACAGTGCCTCCTCAAATAAAGAAAATCCCCTTGCCATTTCCTGCATCGTGAATCTCTTCGGTTCTTCAGTTACTTCTTCCCCTTGTCTCTCTTTGTCCTTTCTCTGGGCACACTTGCATCTTTGAAAGTTTGCAACTTGAATGATCGTATGTAGGGGACTTACTGTAATTTATTTTGTAGTCTTTGTAACTATAAATTCTCCCAGCTTGGTTAATATTTTCATTTGAGTGTGGGTTTAGTTTGAATCCTACTTTGCACAGAATATCTTGTGATGGCTTTGTAATGTGTCAACTTGCCTAGACTGAACTCCATTTCCCAGAATTCATCCTCTTGTTTGTTTGTAGTTAAGGTCAGCTGCAAACGAGATTCGTGGGAGATTTGGAGGCTGGAAGGGAAGCAATGGCCACTTAGGTTCACTCATGTTGGTGCTAATTTGCTGACTTACCTCACTGGTGTGAAGCAGCAGCTGGGCCTGCAAATGCTCTACCTTCCTCTGATCCTCCTTTGGCTTCCAACTCCCAGGCCAGGTGTATGTATTTAGCTCTTTGTCAAAGAGCCCCACTTCTGCTGGATACCCTCATTGCCAAGGTCAGAGGCCACAATAATTGACACAGGTTTTAGCCCTTCCCCATGGGGCTCCAGCTGAAGAGTGTAGGTTCCAGTCTGCTATAATCTTCCCTTCCTAACTGCCTTCCTTATGGATTTGAAGCCCTAGCATCATATGTGGAGAAAACAGCCTTACAGAGACTGCTTAACCAGCTCCCACAGTCACATAAGGCCAACTCCATTTAACAAATCTCTCTCAGATAAATAGATAGGTGATAGATAGATAGACAGACAGATAGATCGATAGGTAGATGATAGATATATAGATCCTAGTTGTTCTGCTTCTCTAATTAAACTCTAACCAATACAGATTTTGCTACAAAGAGTAATTCCAGAGAAATAGAATCTTGAGAATGCGTTTTCTTTTCTAGAAAAGGTTTTCTAATCTTGTTAGGTTTAAAGTCACTAGTGAGGGACTTCCCTGGTGGTGCACTGGTTAAGAATCCACCTGCCAATGCAGGGGACATGGGTTTGAGCCCTGGTCCGGGAAGATCCCACATGCCGTGGAGCAACTAAGTCCATGCACCACAACTAGAGAAAAGCCCGCGCACAACAACGAAGACCCAATGCAGCCAAAAATAAATAAGTTTATTTTTAAAAATAAAAGAAAAAGTCACTAGTGAGTCTATTTTCAGTGGTAAGGAGGGTACTAGTAGTCAGTGGCATGATGTGGCACTAGAGATACATAAAATATCACCATTGGATTATCCTAATCAAATACTTATGGAAGGCAAGATTCTAGTTGACCATGTATTTGATGTCTTAGAACATCTTAGTCAAACTAAGGAGTGTAATGGAATTGGCTGGTTGCTCCTGACTGTGCTGCAGAAAGTAGGGAAAGTATGATCTCAGGGATTTCAATTCCCAGCTTAATGTCCACAGAAAGGACCTGCAAGCTTCTATGTGTGGACTGAGAGAAATTAGTATCTTCTGTAGCCAAAGGGCCAAGATTTCCGAAAACCAGACCCAGAGTCTCTCCCTTCCAGTGGCTGAATTACGCAAACCAAATTCTCAACCTTGAGGCACCTCTATTAATAAAGTTAGGGCATTGACTGGGAAAGAATGAGATCCTGAAAAATTGGAATGGTGGGGTGGGGGGTGGGATGAATTGGGAAATTGGGGTTGACATAGATACACTAATATGTATAAAATAGATAACTAATAAGAACCTGCTGTATAAAAAAATTTAATTAAAAAAAATTTGGAATGGGGACCTATGGGAAGATCCTGGTAAAGCTGGCGACATTTAACCTTGAAGTTCTGCTGTGCCTTCTTTGCCCATAGAAGCAGCCCTTCCACCCCTTCCTGAACAGTTAGCCTTTCTTTGTGCAGAAAAGCTGTAATTGCCTCCTCTGCCTGCAAGGCACTGTTGATCCTCTTCAGAACCTACCTCCACCACTCTGCTTTGCTTCTAGACCTGTAACTAGACTCAAGTCCCAGCAGGCCCCAAAGAGTGAGGTACAAAGTTCAACCCATGAGGATCTGCTGTGCATACCAAAAGAACTGCATGATTTATGTTAATCTATATGGTCAGAAACCTGGGGAATATATGTGGGAATCAATCTTTTTTTTTTTTTTTTTTTTACATCTTTATTGGGGTATAATTGCTTTACAATGGTGTGTTAGTTTCTGCTTTATAACAAAGTGAATCAGTTATACATATACATATGTTCCCATATCTCTTCCCTC
>NW_021703779.1:37966840-37971543 GCF_005190385.1 Monodon monoceros
CCCTATCCAACCCCTCCAGGTGGTCACAAAGCACCGAGCTGATATCCCTGGGCTATGCGGCTGCTTCCCACTAGCTATCTACCTTACGTTTGGTAGTGTGTATATGTCCATGCCTCTCTCTCGCTTTGTCACAGCTCACCCTTCCCCCTCCCCATATCCTCAAGTCCATTCTCTAGTAGGTCTGTGTCTTTATTCTTGTCTTACCCCTAGGTTCTTCATGATATTTTTTTTCTTAAATTCCATATATATGTAGTAGCATACGGTATTTGTCTTTCTCTTTCTGAGTTCACTCTGTATGACAGACTCTAGGTCCATCCACCTCATTACAAATAGCTCAATTTCGTTTCTTTTTATGGCTGAGTAATATTCCATTGTATATATGTGCCACATCTTCTTTATCCATTCATCCGATGATGGGCTCTTAGGTTGTTTCCATCTCTGGGCTACTGTAAATACAGCTGCAGTGAACATTCTGGTACATGACTCTTTTTGAATTTTGGTTTTCTCAGGGTATATGCCCAGTAGTGGGATTGCTGGGTCATAGGGTAGTTCTATTTGTAGTTTTTTAAGGAACCTCCATACTGTTCTCCATAGTGGCTGTACCAGTTCACATTCCCACCAGAAGTGCAAGAGGGTTCCCTTTTCTCCACACCCTCTCCAGCATTTATTGTTTCTAGATTTTTTGATGATGGCCATTCTGATTGGTGTGAGATGATGTCTCGTTGTAGTTTTGATTTGCATTTCTCTAATGATTAGTGATGTTGAGCATCCTTTCATGTGTTTGTTGGCAGTCTGTATATCTTCTTTGGAGAAATGTCTATTTAGGTCTTCTGCCCATTTTTGCATTGGGTTGTTTGTTTTATTGTTACTGAGCTGCATCAGCTGCTTGTAAATTTTGGAAATTAATCCTTTGTCAGTTGCTTCATTTGCAAATATTTTCTCCCATTGTGAGGGTTGTCTTTTGGTCTTGTTTATGGTTTCCTTTGCTGTGCAAAAGCTGTGAAGTTTCATTAGGTCCCTTTTGTTTTTATTTCCATTTCTCTAGGAGGTGGGTTCAAAAGGATCTTGCTGTGATTTATGTCATACAGTGTTCTGCCTAAGTTTTCCTCTAAGAGTTTGATGGTTTCTGGCCTTACATTTAGGTCTTTAATCTATTTTGAGCTTATTTTTGTGTATGGTGTTAGGGAGTGATCTAATCTCATACTTTTACATGTACCTGTCCAGTTTTCCCAGCACCACTTATTGAAGAGGCTGTCCTTTCTCCACTGTACATTCCTGCCTCCTTTATCAAAGATAAGGTGACCATATGTGCCTGGGTTTATCTAGTATAGTCTGAAGTCAGGTAGCCTGATTCCTCCAGCTCCGTTTTTCGTTCTCAAGATTGCTTTGGCTATTCGGGGTCTTTTGTGTTTCCATACAAATTGTGAAATTTTTTGTTCTAGTTCTGTGAAAAATGCCAGTGGTAGTTTGATAGGGATTGCATTGAATCTGTAGATTGCTTTGGGTAGTAGAGTCGTTTTCACAATGTTGATTCTTCCAATCCAAGAACATGGTATATCTCTCCATCTATTTGTATCATCTTTAATTTCTGTCATCAGTGCCTTATAATTTTCTGCATACAGGTCTTTTGTCTCCTTAGGTAGGTTTATTCCTAGATATTTTATTCTTTTTGTTGCAGTGGTAAATGGGAGTGTTTTCTTGATTTCACTTTCAGATTTTTCATCATTAGTGTACAAGAATGCAAGAGATTTCTGTGCATTAATTTTGTATCCTGCAACTTTACCAAATTCATTGATTAGCTCTAGTAATTTTCTGGTAGCAGCTTTAGGATTCTCTATGTATAGTATCATGTCATCTGCAAACAGTGACAGCTTTATTTCTTCTTTTCCGATTTGGATTCCTTTTATTTCCTTTTCTTCTCTGATTGCTGTGGCTATAACTTCCAAAACTATGTTGAATACGAGTGGTGAGAGTGGGCAACCTTGGGTTGTTCCTGATCTTAGTGGAAATGTCCTGATCTTAGTGGAAATGCTTTCAGTTTTTCACCATTGAGGATGATGTTGCCTGTGGGCTTGTCATATATGGCCCTTATTATGTTGAGGAAAGTTTCCTCTATGCCTACTTTCTGCAGGGTTTTTATCATAAATGGGTGTTGAATTTTGTCAAAAGCTTTCTCTGCATCTATTGAGATGATCATATGGTTTTTCTCCTTCACTTTGTTAATACGGTGTATCACGTTGATTGATTTGCGTGTATTGAAGAATCCTTGCATTCCTGGATAAACGCCACTTGATCATGGTGTATGATCCTTTTAATGGGCTGTTGGATTCTGTTTGCTAGTATTTTGTTGAGGATTTTTGCATCTATGTTCATCAGTGATATTGGCCTGTAGTTTTCTTTCTTTGTGACATCCTGGTTTTGGTATCAGGGTGATGGTGGCCTCGTAGAATGAGTTTGGGAGTGTTCCTCCCTCTGCTGTATTTTGGAAGAGTTTGAGAAGGATAGGTGTTAGCTCTTCTCTAAATGTTTGATAGAGTTCGCCTGTGAAGCCATCTGGTCCTGGGCTTTTGTTTGTTGGAAGATTTTTAATCACAGTTTCAATTTCAGTGCTTGTGATTGGTCTGTTCATATTTCTATTTCTTCCTGATTCAGTCTTGGCAGTTTGTGCATTTCTAAGAATTTGTCCATTTCTTCCAGGTTGTCCATTTTATTGGCATAGAGTTGCTTGTAGTAATCTCTCATGATCTTTTGTATTTCTGCAGTGTCACTTCTCCTTTTTCATTTCTAATTCTATTGATTTGAGTCTTCTCCCTTTTTTTATTGATGAGTCTGGCTAATGGTCTATCTATTTTGTTTATCTTCTCAAAGAACCAGCTTTTAGTTTTACTGATCTTTGCTCCTGTTTCCTTCATTTCTTTTTCATTTATTTCTGATCTGATCTTTATGATTTCTTTCCTTCTGATAACTTTGGGTTTTTTTTGTTGTTCTTTCTCTAATTGCTTTAGGTGCAAGGTTAGGTTCTTTATTCGAGATGTTTCCTGTTTCTTAGGGTGGGCTTGTACTTGCTATAAACTTCCCTCTTAGAACTGCTTTTGCTGCATTACATAGGTTTTGGGTCGTTGTGTCTCCATTGTCATTTGTTTCTAGGTATTTTTTTATTTCCTCTTTGATTTCTTCAGTGATCACTTCGTTATTAAGCAGTGTATTGTTTAGCCTCCATGTGTTTGTATTTTTTATAGTTCTTTTCCTGTAATTGATAACTAGTCTCATGGCGTTGTGGTTGGAAAAGACACTTGACACCATTTCAATTTTCTTAAATTTACCAAGGCTTGATTTGTGACCCAAGATATGATTTATCCTGGAGAATGTTCCATGAGCACTTGAGAAAACTGTAGTCTGTTGTTTTTGGATGGAGTGTCCTATAAATATCAATTAAGTCCATCTTGTTTAATGTATCATTTAAAGCTTGTGTTTCCTTTATTTTCATTTTGGATGATCTGTCCATTGGTGAAAGTGGGGTGTTAAAGTCCCCTACTCTTACTGTGTTACTGTCGATTTCCCCTTTTATGGCTGTTCGTATTTGCCTTATGTATTGAGGTGCTCCTATGTTGGGTGCATAAATATTTACAATTGTTGTATCTTCTTCTTGGATCGATCCCTTGATTATGTAGTGTCCTTCTTTGTCTCTTCTAATTGTGTTTATTTTAAAGTCTATTTTTTCTGATATGAGAATTGCTACTCCAGCTTTCTTTTGGTTTCCATTTGCATGGAATATCTTTTTCCATCCCCTTACTTACAGTGTGTATGTGTCTCTAGGTCTGAAGTGGGTCTCTTGTAGACAGCAAATATATGGGTCTTATTTTTGTATCCATTCAGCCAATCTGTGTCTTTTGGTGGGAGCATTTAGTCCATTTAAGGTAATTATTGATATGTATGTTCCTATTCCCATTTTCTTAATTGTTTTGGGTTCGTTATTATAGGTCTTTTCCTTCTCTTGTGTTTCTTGCCTAGAGAAGTTCCTTTAGCATTTGTTGTAAAGCTGGTTTGGTGGTGCTGTACTCTCTCAGCTTTTGCTTGCTTGTCTGTAAAGGTTTTAATTTCTCCATCAAGTGCGAATGAGATCCTTGCTGGGTAGAGTAATCTTGGTTGCAGGTTTTTCTCCTTCATCACTTTAAATATGTCCAGCCAGTCCCTTCTGGCTTGCAGAGTTTCTGCTGAAAGATCAGCTGTTAACCTTATGGGGATTCCCGTGTGTGTTATTTGTTGTTTTTCCCTTGCTGCTTTTAATATGTTTTCTTTGTATTTAATTTTTGACAGTTTGATTAATATGTGTCTTGGCGTATTTCTCCTTGGATTTATCCTGTATGGGACTCTCTGTGCTTCCTGGACTTGATTAACTGTTTCCTTTCCCATATTAGGGAAGTTTTCAACTATAATCTCTTCAAATATTTTCTCAGTCCCTTTCTTTTTCTCTTCTTCTGGAACCCCTATAATTCAAATGTTGGTGCGTTTAATGTTGTCCCAGAGGTCTCTGAGACTGTCCTCAGTTCTTTTCATTCTTTTTTCTTTATTCTGCTCTGCAGTAGTTATTTCCACTATTTTATCTTCCAGGTCACTTATCCCTTCTTCTGCCTCAGTTATTCTGCTATTGATCCCATCTAGAGTATTTTTCATTTCATTTATTGTGTTGTTCATCGTTGTTT
>NW_021703779.1:37971553-37995475 GCF_005190385.1 Monodon monoceros
AAACAACGATGAACAACACAATAAATGAAATGAAAAATACTCTAGATGGGATCAATAGCAGAATAACTGAGGCAGAAGAAGGGATAAGTGACCTGGAAGATAAAATAGTGGAAATAACTACTGCAGAGCAGAATAAAGAAAAAAGAATGAAAAGAACTGAGGACAGTCTCAGAGACCTCTGGGACAACATTAAACGCACCAACATTTGAATTATAGGGGTTCCAGAAGAAGAGAAAAAGAAAGGGACTGAGAAAATATTTGAAGAGATTATAGTTGAAAACTTCCCTAATATGGGAAAGGAAACAGTTAATCAAGTCCAGGAAGCACAGAGAGTCCCATACAGGATAAATCCAAGGAGAAATACGCCAAGACACATATTAATCAAACTGTCAAAAATTAAATACAAAGAAAACATATTAAAAGCAGCAAGGGAAAAACAACAAATAACACACACGGGAATCCCCATAAGGTTAACAGCTGATCTTTCAGCAGAAACTCTGCAAGCCAGAAGGGACTGGCTGGACATATTTAAAGTGATGAAGGAGAAAAACCTGCAACCAAGATTACTCTACCCAGCAAGGATCTCATTCGCACTTGATGGAGAAATTAAAACCTTTACAGACAAGCAAGCAAAAGCTGAGAGAGTACAGCACCACCAAACCAGCTTTACAACAAATGCTAAAGGAACTTCTCTAGGCAAGAAACACAAGAGAAGGAAAAGACCTATAATAACGAACCCAAAACAATTAAGAAAATGGGAATAGGAACATACATATCAATAATTACCTTAAATGGACTAAATGCTCCCACCAAAAGACACAGATTGGCTGAATGGATACAAAAATAAGACCCATATATTTGCTGTCTACAAGAGACCCACTTCAGACCTAGAGACACATACACACTGTAAGTAAGGGGATGGAAAAAGATATTCCATGCAAATGGAAACCAAAAGAAAGCTGGAGTAGCAATTCTCATATCAGAAAAAATAGACTTTAAAATAAACACAATTAGAAGAGACAAAGAAGGACACTACATAATCAAGGGATCGATCCAAGAAGAAGATACAACAATTGTAAATATTTATGCACCCAACATAGGAGCACCTCAATACATAAGGCAAATACGAACAGCCATAAAAGGGGAAATCGACAGTAACACAGTAAGAGTAGGGGACTTTAACACCCCACTTTCACCAATGGACAGATCATCCAAAATGAAAATAAAGGAAACACAAGCTTTAAATGATACATTAAACAAGATGGACTTAATTGATATTTATAGGACACTCCATCCAAAAACAACAGACTACAGTTTTCTCAAGTGCTCATGGAACATTCTCCAGGATAAATCATATCTTGGGTCACAAATCAAGCCTTGGTAAATTTAAGAAAATTGAAATGGTGTCAAGTGTCTTTTCCAACCACAACGCCATGAGACTAGTTATCAATTACAGGAAAAGAACTATAAAAAATACAAACACATGGAGGCTAAACAATACACTGCTTAATAACGAAGTGATCACTGAAGAAATCAAAGAGGAAATAAAAAAATACCTAGAAACAAATGACAATGGAGACACAACGACCCAAAACCTATGTAATGCAGCAAAAGCAGTTCTAAGAGGGAAGTTTATAGCAAGTACAAGCCCACCCTAAGAAACAGGAAACATCTCGAATAAAGAACCTAACCTTGCACCTAAAGCAATTAGAGAAAGAACAACAAAAAAAACCCAAAGTTATCAGAAGGAAAGAAATCATAAAGATCAGATCAGAAATAAATGAAAAAGAAATGAAGGAAACAGGAGCAAAGATCAGTAAAACTAAAAGCTGGTTCTTTGAGAAGATAAACAAAATAGATAGACCATTAGCCAGACTCATCAATAAAAAAAGGGAGAAGACTCAAATCAATAGAATTAGAAATGAAAAAGGAGAAGTGACACTGCAGAAATACAAAAGATCATGAGAGATTACTACAAGCAACTCTATGCCAATAAAATGGACAACCTGGAAGAAATGGACAAATTCTTAGAAATGCACAAACTGCCAAGACTGAATCAGGAAGAAATAGAAATATGAACAGACCAATCACAAGCACTGAAATTGAAACTGTGATTAAAAATCTTCCAACAAACAAAAGCCCAGGACCAGATGGCTTCACAGGCGAACTCTATCAAACATTTAGAGAAGAGCTAACACCTATCCTTCTCAAACTCTTCCAAAATACAGCAGAGGGAGGAACACTCCCAAACTCATTCTACGAGGCCACCATCACCCTGATACCAAAACCAGGATGTCACAAAGAAAGAAAACTACAGGCCAATATCACTGATGAACATAGATGCAAAAATCCTCAACAAAATACTAGCAAACAGAATCCAACAGCCCATTAAAAGGATCATACACCATGATCAAGTGGCGTTTATCCAGGAATGCAAGGATTCTTCAATACACGCAAATCAATCAACGTGATACACCGTATTAACAAAGTGAAGGAGAAAAACCATATGATCATCTCAATAGATGCAGAGAAAGCTTTTGACAAAATTCAACACCCATTTATGATAAAAACCCTGCAGAAAGTAGGCATAGAGGAAACTTTCCTCAACATAATAAGGGCCATATATGACAAGCCCACAGGCAACATCATCCTCAATGGTGAAAAACTGAAAGCATTTCCACTAAGATCAGGACATTTCCACTAAGATCAGGAACAACCCAAGGTTGCCCACTCTCACCACTCGTATTCAACATAGTTTTGGAAGTTATAGCCACAGCAATCAGAGAAGAAAAGGAAATAAAAGGAATCCAAATCGGAAAAGAAGAAATAAAGCTGTCACTGTTTGCAGATGACATGATACTATACATAGAGAATCCTAAAGCTGCTACCAGAAAATTACTAGAGCTAATCAATGAATTTGGTAAAGTTGCAGGATACAAAATTAATGCACAGAAATCTCTTGCATTCTTGTACACTAATGATGAAAAATCTGAAAGTGAAATCAAGAAAACACTCCCATTTACCACTGCAACAAAAAGAATAAAATATCTAGGAATAAACCTACCTAAGGAGACAAAAGACCTGTATGCAGAAAATTATAAGGCACTGATGACAGAAATTAAAGATGATACAAATAGATGGAGAGATATACCATGTTCTTGGATTGGAAGAATCAACATTGTGAAAACGACTCTACTACCCAAAGCAATCTACAGATTCAGTGCAATCCCTATCAAACTACCACTGGCATTTTTCACAGAACTAGAACAAAAAATTTCACAATTTGTATGGAAACACAAAAGACCCCGAATAGCCAAAGCAATCTTGAGAAACAAAAACGGAGCTGGAGGAATCAGGCTCCCTGACTTCAGTCTATACTACAAAGCTACAGCAATCAAGACAGTATGGTACTGGCACAAAAACAGAAAGATAGATCAATGGAACAGGATAGAAAGCCCAGAGATAAACCCACGCACATATGGTCACCTTCTCTTTGATAAAGGAGGCAGGAATGTACAGTGGAGAAAGGACAGCCTCTTCAATAAGTGGTGCTGGGAAAACTGGACAGCTACATGTAAAAGTATGAGATTAGATCACTCCCTAACACCATACACAAAAATAAGCTCAAAATGGATTAAAGACCTAAATGTAAGGCCAGACACTTTCAAACTCTTAGAGGAAAACATAGGCACAGCACTCTATGACATAAATCACAGCAAGATCCTTTTTGACCCACCTCCTAGAGAAATGGAAATAAAAACAAAAATAAACAAATGGGACCTAATGAAACTTCAAAGCTTTTGCACAGCAAAGGAAACCATAAACAAGACCAAAAGACAACCCTCAGAATGGGAGAAAATATTTGCAAAGGAAGCAACTGACAAAAGATTAATTTCCAAAATTTACAAGCAGCTCATGCAGCTCAATAACAAAAAAACAAACAACCCAATCCAAAAATGGGCAGACGACCTAAATAGACATTTCTCCAAAGAAGATATACAGACTGCCAACAGACACATGAAAGAATGCTCAACATCATTAATCATTAGAGAAATGCAAATCAAAACTACAATGAGATATCATCTCACACCAGTCAGAATGGCCATCATCAAAAAACCCAGAAACAATAAATGCTGGAGAGGGTGTGGAGAAAAGGGCACACTCTTGCACTGCTGGTGGGAATGTGAACTGGTTCAGCCACTATGGAGAACAGTATGGAGGTTCCTTAAAAAACTACAAATAGAACTACCCTATGACCCAGCAATCCCACTACTGGGCATATACCCTGAGAAAACCAAAATTCAAAAAGAGTCATGTACCAGAATGTTCACTGCAGCTCTATTTACAATAGCCCGGAGATGGAAACAACCTAAGTGTCCATCATCGGATGAATGGGTAAGGAAGATGTGGCACATATATACAATGGAATATTACTCAGCCATAAAAAGAAACGAAATTGAGCTATTTGTAATGAGGTGGATAGACCTAGAGTCTGTCATACAGAGTGAAGTAAGTCAGAAAGGGAAAGACAAATACCGTATGCTAACACATATATATGGAATTTAAAAAAAAAAAATCTCATGAAGAGCCTAGGGGTAAGACAGGAATAAAGACACAGACCTACTGGAGAATGGACTTGAGGATATGCGGAGGGGGAAAGGTGAGCTGTGACAAAGCGAGAGAGAGGCATGGACATATATACACTACCAAACGTAAGGTAGATAGCTAGTGGGAAGCAGCCGCATAGCACAGGGATATCAGCTCGTTGTTTTGTGACCTGTGACCGCCTGGAGGGGTGGGATAGGGAGGGTGGGAGGGAGGGAGACACAAGAGGGAAGAGATATGGGAACATATGTATATGTGTAACTGATTCACTTTGTTATAAAACAGAAACTAACACACCATTGTAAAGCAATTATACCCCAACATAAAGATGTTAAAAACATATATGAGTGAAAAAAATTTGAAAGTAAAGGTCAGAAAAATATATATACAACAACTTACTACAAGAAATCTGATGTAGCTGTACTAGTATCAGACAAAGTAAACTTTTAGGCAAATGCATTCCTTAGAGACATTTTATTATATTAGAATTAATCTACCAGAAAACTATGGCAATTCTAGATTTGTATGTGTCTCATAACATACTCCCCAAATATACAATGACAGCATAAAATGAAGCCATTGCCAAATTCAAAAGAATTGTAGTATTTTAATCCACCTTTCTCAGTTACTGAAAAGCCAAGTTTTAAGAATTATATTAATCAAGTTTTCTATAGACTTGCCAGTCTGTTTTCTACTCTTTCCATCCTTAATTTGAGTTCAAAATATTTAAGTATGGCATTTTTTTCTTCTTTTATAATTTTGTATATAGTTGATCTAATATGAACTAGGAAAAGTAAATCAAAGCCCACTAATACTAATCTAATTTTTTCTATTTTTCCTTATATTTATTGTAGTTTCTGATTTATGATAAAAAAATCTGGTATACAAATATTCATAAGTGTTACATCTGCATTAAACAAGTATTACTTAGAAATTATGTTTGATTTTGAGTAACAGAGACATCTTTCCTAATGTTAGTCTAAGACTGGTGAAAGTTTTATTCTCTCACATAAAAATATCTGGAGGTAGGGGGTATCAGGACTAGTAAGAAGGGCTCTTTAAATTCATTAATGGCTGTTCCAATTAAAAGAAAACTACTTGACCTGTGTGCAGAAATCACAAAACAAAGAGAGAAAAAACATTGTGAAAAAGAAAATTATAAATCAACTACACTCCAATAAAAATTTTAAAAAAATTAATAACATGTATTACATCAAGCATGACTTGAAGGCTAAAAGTTAAAATTGTCTATAATTTCAAAAAATGTACAGGCAGTGCAATCTTGTTTTAAAAAAAGACTTAATAAAGATGTAAAAAAAAGACAAAGCAGGAGATGGAAAATAAGCAGTCAGTAAAAAGAAATATGACACATTAAAAAAAATTAGAAATAAATGAAAATGTTTCAGAGGAAAATGTTACATTTGATGCCACCAAAACTAGAGTAAACATTATTTGAACCCACAGTCAGGGACATGGAAATCAAGCTTCAAAAAGATCACACAAAATGAAATCTCAAAGAAATAATATATAAAATTTTTATAAAATATGATAGATATGTAGAGATGAAAGAAAAGGGGAACAGATAAGATTAAAATAGTATTCAAAAATTTAGTAGAAGTGGTTTTGAAATAAAAGTCTTGACTCTGATGATCAAATTAGGTTGACTGTTTCCTCAGAAAATTTCCTCGTGAAGCTTTGATATTCAAAGATTAAGAAAAAAGTATCCTAAGGGAATCTTAGAAAAAACAGTCAACATGCAAAAGGGAGAATAATTATGCTACTCTGAGATTTCTCTACAGGATATTACTTACCAAGGTAATTAGAAGAATTCAATGAAATAATGTAATTATACTCGTCCTTGGATTGGCATCAGGGCATTCATATACTTACTGAAACTGTATTCAAAATATTGTTTGTGTACACATAGGTAAATTTTTCTAGGATGAGAACAAATGGCTTTTTACCTGATTGACAAAGAGATGGCAAATAAATTAAAACTCACAGCTGTAGGGCATGTCTCCCCAGTGGAGGACTTCATTTTTCTAGTAGTCCATGGAAAGAGTATTGTGTGTCCATGAGTTTATCTCAAGGTTTTTTTCATGTGTGAGTTTCCATTCAAACTATATCTGAAATTAAAATGAATAGCATATTCTGTATAATGCAGTTGATCATCCTATAATTGAACATTAATTTATTTCAATGCACATATTTGCATTTTGCTTAGGTGACCACTTTTGCCCAAAAGGATCATGAAGTGACAGCATTTAAGTTCTAATATGCTAGGAAGCACATTCTTTACTCTTGTTCACCTTTCATAATGCCACAAATGACAACTTTCTAACACCTACCTTTGTGTAAATATTGATTTCCTTAAACAATTATGAGGGGAAAAAATCCTAGACTCTTGCTTTAAAAAAGCATTAGTCTATGAAAGTATTCAGTTTTGACTTAAGCTGCATATTTACATATTTACATCTGACGTCCTGAAAACAACTCTGTGCTTTGGAGCAATGTTCTATTTTAATTGTTTTGGGCTCATGGAAAAAGACAGAGGCAGAATTAATATGTGAATGGCCCATTCACATGATGAAAGGACTAAATGGTATTCTAAGAAACTGTAAAATAAAAGGCTTCAAAATTGTTTAAACAAAGAAAACGGCCATCTTATGGCATACTATATTTGCATATATCAGTTGTGAGCACTAGTTTGGCTTCAACAAAAAATTATCTGTTGTATAAAATTAATGTTTATTTAAATTTTATTGGTTGTATAATGTGATGAATTCAATTTTTAATTTAGGTTTTATAATTGTATAAGGGATAATAGTATAAGGAGTTCATTCTTAGGTTTACATGATACATATTTATAGGCCATTATAATAAAATAAAAAAGTTTCTGTCATTACTGTGGGTCAGCAAAAAATTTCTTTTCATTTTGTAAGTGTAAAAAATTGCCCATGCAGAGCATAATTCACCCACACTGCTCACTGTCTCCATCTCAGTATGGCTTTGCTGTAGGCAAGCTGCCTTCATTCTCTAACTATGGTGACTCCACTCATCTGTCTCAAACCATGTGAGATGGCGAGTTATGCTTCAGCAAAATGAACTACATCATGCTCCAGCCAATCAGGGTCATTCTCGAATAGTACCATTATTGATTCGTTGGTCAAAACTCAAAACAAACTAATCCCCTAATTCCATACTTACTGAGTAGAAAATTAACAAATGCATGAAAAGTTACAATCTTCCATGTTTTGTTTTACCCTGCATTCTCTAAAAAACAGAGCATGAGGGCATGAAGTTGACATGCTTGTTTTTGAGGTAGGGTGCACTCTTAGTGAATGAAGAATGAGGGAAAAGGGAATTCCAGTCAAGGAAGGAGCAAAAAGTAATACAAGATGATGTATTACCAAGATGTTCATAGCTGTACAGGAAAACTGGCTGATGACTGGTCGTGTAGGATATCTTCAGAAAGGCTGTGTGGAACCCCTGCTTTCCTGAACCATTTGGTTTTGTTGGAAAGAGAGGAAGGGCAAGCAATTTATCTGCCACTTCCTTTCTACCTCCTGTCTCATTAGTCAAAGTTCACCCCACGGGGCATTAACACCCCCACCTGACCCCACTAGACAGTCACTGGAGAAGGCAGCGTCTCTGTGTGTCCGGGTGATCAGACCTGAGTCTTAAAACCACTGTGGCTCTTTCTAGGGTAAACATGATGGTGGCTCAGTCTTTGCCCTCAAAGGCAGGGGAGATGATATATGGTGTCATGAGACAAGGAGCCTGTGCTAGAAAAGAACCCATACCTCCAGTATCTGGGTACCATAGAATCCAGGGCTCAGAGGAGGAAAGAAGCTACTTTTAAAATGGGAGGGAGAAAAGAGAAAAAGATGGGGAAGGAAGAGCTAAATGGAGCTGAGTGCCAGTTTACCCATTTATAATAAGAAATGTAAATGACACTCTAGTACATTGATCAGGTAATATATCTCTATCCATGGAAACATCTGCTTTAGCATCTCTGACTTTCCTTTCTCTGACTTACCAGTCCCCACCACTTGGTCTTGAAATGAGCTCAAATAGGTTAAATGATGTTATGCCAGTTATGAGGCTAGATCTCAAGAGAACTTGCGTGCATTGCCTTGACCTTTTAGAACATTGCCCAGAAGCCTGCTGCAGTATGAGAGACCACATGGAGGAGAGGTATACTGTCTAATAGGAGGTCATCTGAGAAAAGCCAGCCCATAGCCAACACAGTAGCTGACCACAAATGCATGAATGACCCTGGCAGAGACCAGAAGAACTGCTCTGATGAATATAAGCTAAACTGTCAACCCCCAGAATTATTTGTTCAGTAAATAGTTGTTGCTTTAAACCACCAAGCTTTAGGGTAGTTTGTTACACAGCAAAAGCTAACTGATATATTTGGTATCTGAAACATAGGTTATTTTTCCCTTTTTCAATTGATAGCCACCTTTCAGATTTACGATGTTAATTAAAATGTTGGTTCCCCCAAATAAATACAAAATAAATTGAAGTATTTTTGAAGGGAAGACCAGCTACCAGGAATTTCAACTGGCATTTTAATATGTTCCATGACTGCAGATGAAACTTTTTCTTCACAACTGATCCTTTTACTTTATATCAGAGAAGAGCTGTTTAGTATACATTAAAGCATTTGTGTTTTTTGAGAATACCAAGGAATTGTGTTTTCTGCAAAACATATGGTCCCTTCCTCCTACTTCAACACCTACATAAGTGTTTTGGGGGGAATACAAAAAAGAATTATTGACATATTTTATGAATCAAATGCCATTAATCCTGATCTTCTGACCATACTCAGAGCCGGGAGACTTGGAAAGTCTACATTCTCATTCAAGTTGTACCTGATCTGGGAAGTCCAATTGAACTAAGAATCTCAAAGATGAAATAGCTAGTAGTTCAAACTTGCTTTAGTTACAACTGATGTATTAATTATAACTAATTCATTACCCTGTTGACAAATCTTAGTCAGTGCAGATCTGCCAATAGGGTTGAACTATTTCAGAAAAAAATAGGATGTTTTCTCCATAAACTGCCAGGTAACTACCTTTCAGGGAGATGAAAGAAGACAGTACAACTCTTTTAAACTCCAACTGTGGAAATTCTGCATGGTGTCCTGTCAACAAAGAAGGAGAATACCTGATTTGGGGGATCAACCTTTCTTGCTTCATAGTGGAGCTCTCAAAATTAATCTTTATAAATACATATAGATTCAGAAATGAAAAGTATTCTACAGATATGATGATTATGATTAGTTTGAAAGAAAAATGTTATCTATGCTCTTTAGAAATGGGATCAAAAGGAGCTTTTATTTCTAGTTGTATGAAGAACAGAAAGATCTACATATATAAGAAAAGAAGCATGTGGTACTTGCTATAAATACACTTATTTATTGTCCTTCTGTTATTTGTCTTGTGGGTCAGCTTTATGCCACGAGAATGCTGACAACCTACACCCAGGAAAATAACGGGAAGGGTTAATGTCAGCCCATATAATTTCCTTTATTAAGTTGGTACCAAGCTTTCCATTTAAAAGCACATGTTCCCACAACAGCAGACTTCAGTTGTGCACCTTGAGATCAGTCTATTATACACCAACTACAGTGAAAATAAAGGAATGGCTATTCTCTAGATAGAAAAAAATCAATTAACTGAGCAGCCCACAATTCTCAGCCATTACTAATCTTTCCATGTAGCCTCAGCAGGATTCTTTTAGAAATGCAAATTCTTGCCAGCCATTATTCCAACCTCCCCAGCAAATCACATCCAGTAGTGCAGTGAAAAAAATCAAGAAGGTAAAGATTTCTCTGTACTCCAATGGTTATTGATATTTTTTTTCTGGAAGACAAAAGGGTAATCCTTTAGAAACAAACAGATCGTTTTCTAATAAATAGCTATTACTATGAAACAGATGTTTTCTGCAATGTACACTGACTTTCAAAATCAGCTACTTTAGCAGAATGTGTGTGTGTGTGTGTTTGTATACATGTAGATAGACATAGATAGAGAATGAAAGAAAGAGTTGGGGTTTTTTTCCTAAAGAGATCTAAGTAAATATTCTGAAAAATGTCCGTGGCAAATAGAGGCAATTAAACCTTAAATATGATTTCATTCAATTAATTTTGCATACTAAAAAGCATGTTGCTTTTCAGAATAGACATAGGAAGTTATTATGATAGTGTAATCTTTTGCTAGCTCCCTCAAAATCATGAGTAGCCTCATTCTTGCAGAAGAGCAAAAGCAGAAATGTCAACCCAAAGAAGAGTTGAAGGAGATTTAAATAGTTGCACATTAAATAATGATAAAAATTTTCACTGGTAATCCTGTTAAGCTGAAGATACTCAGTTTATGGGGAGTGTAATTATTTAACAGTAGAAAACCCTTGACATTCATTCAATAAATGTTAGTGAATGACTGCTATTTACCAAGCACTTTTCTAGGCATTGAGCATATTGTAGGGATATAATTAAGCTCCTGCCCTCATAGAGATTATATTCTAGAATAGAGAAACAGGCAATAAACAAGTAAATAAAATAAATTCCAATATTGATGAAGAAAATAAAGCAGGGTAATGCGACAGTGACTAAAGCAGGCTAGGGATGAGGGTTGGCTACTTTATATCACACGTTAAGAGGAAGCTGTGTTGAGAAGGTAACATTTGTTTCGAGGCCTGAATGATGAGAAATGAGCAGCCATTTAAAAAATCTGGAGTTTAATTAGGACCCATTTGTTTATTTTTGGTTTTATTTCCATTACTCTGGGAGATGGAGCGAAAAAGTTATTGCTGCGATTTATATCAGAGAATGTTCTGCCTATGTTTTCCTCTAAGAGTTTTATAGTATCTGGTCTTAAATTTAGGTCTTTAATCCATTTTGAGTTTCCTTTTGTGTGTGGTATTAAAGAGTGTTCTAATTTCATTTTCTTTTACATGTGGCTGTCTAGTTTTCCCTATGGAGAACAGTATGAAGGTTCCTTAAAATCTAAAAGTAGAGCTACCATATGATCCAGCAATCCCACTCCTAGGCATATATCCAGAGAAAAACTTGGTTCAAAAGTATACATGCACCCCAATGTTCATTGCAGTGCTGTTTACAATAGCCAAGACATGGAAGCACCTAAATGTCCACTGACAGATAAATGGATAAAGAAGATGTGGTACATATATAGCTATGGAATATTACTCAGCCATTATAAAGAATGAAATAATGCCATTTGTAGCAACATGGGTGGGCCTGGAGGTTATCATACTAAGTGAAGTAAGTCAGATAGAGAAAGACAAATATCATATGATATCACTTATATGTGGAATCTAAAAAAAAAATGATACAAATGAACTTATTTACACAAAAGAAACAGACTCACAGACTTAGAGAACAAACTTATGGTTACCAGGGGGGAAGGGTGTGGGGGGGGGGCGGGGATAGATTGGGAGTTTGGGATTGACATGTAAACAGTGCTATGTTTAAAACAGATAACCAACAAGGACCTACTATATAGCACAGGGAACTCTGCTCAATATTCTGTAATAACCTAAATGGGAAAAGAATTTGAAAAAGAATGGATACATGTATAAGTGAATCACTTTGTTGTACATCTGAAACTAACACAACATTGTTAATCAACTATACTCCAATATAAAATAAAAATTTTTTAAAAATCTGGAGCTTAGAGTTCCAGGCAGAAGGAATAACAAATGCCAACGCCCAATGTTTGGAATAAACTTATTATGGCCAAAGATCAGAATGGCCAGTGTAACTGGGGTTTGGTGAGCTGGGACTGGTTCATGTTGGGCCATGAATATCATGATAAGGAACTGGGATTTTATTTTAAGTACATTGGGAAGTCATGAAAAGGTGTTCAGCTGGGGAGAAACACAGTATGACTTACATTTTAAAAAGATCGATCTGATAGTTATCGTAGAAGCAGGAATGAAAGGAGTGAGTCCAGTTGAGAGGTTGTTGCAATAGAACAGAGGAGGGATGTTAGTGGCTTGTTCTAGAGTGGTATTTGTAAAGGCTGTGTGTCCTGGAAATAAAAGTGGATGGATTGCGGCTATACTGTGGGAGTAGAGTCAGCAGGACTAGCGGACAGATTTGATGTGGGTGACAAGGATGACTTTTGGATTTTTGGTTTATACCATTCAAATTTGGGCCAAATTTGGGGCTGTAGAGTTTGGAGATTATAAATATTTTGTTGAACTTGAGATATCTTTGAGCCATCAAAATGGAGAAGTTGAGTAGAAAATTGGACATGTGGACCTGGGACTCATAGGACAAGTCTGGGCAAGAGGACCTAGTAAGATCACCCTTATCCCTTGGCTCCAACACCATTATCCACAGCAGGATTCAAGATAGGCCTAAAGAGCATTTGTTTCTGGTAAATTCCTTCTCTGGGCCTGACACAATTCTCTGTAGTCTATAAAATAGGTCCACAGGGCTCAGGGTGCTCCAGGTAAGACAATATCTACAACATAACTTGACATTGTCAGGGCCATTGATATCAACTATTGGTCTCAATAGAGCTGATGCCCTACCTTCTTCTAAGGGACCACTTTAGGACTAAATAATCCCTTTCTTCTCATATCCCATCAACCTCCCTCCCATCCCTGTTTTCATCAGCTACTACCAGAAATCCGAATCTCTCAGGTCATCTATCATCGTCCAGACTTTCTCCCCATCCAGATCTGTATGCGGTAAGTCTGATCTCATCACCTACACTTTCCTGATCTGCAGTTCCACATCCTCTGAGACTCGTGGTTTGTTATCAGCAAAATCCTCCATATCCTTTACTTCATCTCTTAATGTTCCCTTCATCATCTTCTTGTTCTAATCATAATCGGACTCTTTCCTGAGGACAATGCCTCCTTTGCAGCCCTTTTAAATGCTACTTATAGGACCTTGAGGCAGGGTAGGTGTTCCAGTTGCTTCCCAATTATTTTACCTCCATTCTTTATCAAAACCCACAGGTCTTTGAATTGCATTACCCCAGACCTAACAATACTTGGCTTATTCTATTAGAAGTTGTCATATATTGCACTCCTGGTCACTCAGCCTAATTCATGATGAAGGATATCCTTAATCCTAACTTCAAACATCACAAGGTCTCATCACAGCCTTCTATGTTTCCAAATCACTAATCTAGTACCCTTGTTCCATCTATTCTTAAATTTTATCAGGATTCCTACCCATTGGGCAATTGGGCCCTCATTGATGCTTAGCAAACATGCTTCATCTTGCTTGTAAAGTTGCTGTGCTACTATTTAAGATGCCTATTTCCTGGGCTTCCCTGGTGGCGCAGTGGTTGAGAATCCGCCTGCCAATGTAGGGGACACGGGTTCGAGCCCCGGTCCGGGAAGATCCCACATGCCGCGGAGCAACTAAGCCCGTGCGTTACAACTACTGAGCCTGCGCTCGAGAGCCCACGAGCCACAACTACTGAAGCCCACGCGCCTAGAGCCCGTGCTCCACAACAAGAGAAGCCACTGCAGTGAGAAGCCCACACGCTGCAACGAAGAGAAGCCCCCGCTTGCTGCAACTAGAGAAAGCCCATGTGTAGCAACAAAGACCCAACATGGCCAAAAATAAATAAAATAAATTAACCCCCCCCAAAAAATGAATAAAAGGAAAAATATTTTTTAAAAATGCCTATTTCCTACCTTTTTTTTGTCTTCTCCAACCCTCTAACATATCTACATTCTTCTTTATTCTCATCAAATCTATTGCCTGTTCTATCATAACTGATATTCTCTCTCTGCTACCAGTAAAACTGAATGAGTAATGATAACCCCTATACTTATACACTGAATCCCCTTTCTCTGTACCACCTGAGGTCTTTGCTCTGGAAATTATCCTCTCTCTACAGGATCATTCTCATCATCATATAAACTTGCTATAAAAGATTTAACCTTAGATATAATATTTCCAGTATTAAATAAGATACCCACCATTATCTCATGTCTCCTTCCAGCTATGATCTCATTTTTCCCTTCCATTTGAGAGCAAAATTCTGCAGACTGTTGTCTATACTGTCTCAGATTGTTCATCTCCTTTTCTTTCTTTAACCCACGCTAACCAAAATTTTCCCTCTCCATTGCATGGAAACTTTTGTCATGGTGAATGGAACTCCGTATCACCAAATCAAGTGCTGAGTTATCTGTCTTCATTTTACAAAAGTATTGAACAACATTTAACAGAGATGACCATTTCCCTTTTCTGAAAATACCTTCTTCATTTGGTGTTTGAGCTACATTCCCCTGGCTTTCCTCCTGTATCACTGGCCGCTTCTTAATGTCCCTTGCTGGCTTATCCTCCACTTCTTATCTCTCTATATTACAGTCCCCCAGGGCTCATCCCTCAGAGCTTTTCTCCCCTTTATCTTCAGCATTTCCTTAAGTGAATTCATCCAGTGTTGTGGCTTTGAACATCCTTTATATGCTGATAATTTCCAAATTTGTCTTCAGTCCAGACTGCCTGTTTGAGCAACAAACTTACAAATGAGTATTCAACTACCTATGTAACATCTCCACTTTGAGGTCTAAAGGCATATGGGTCTTAATATAGCAGAAACCAAATTTTTGGCATTTGCTCCCAAACATGCTACTCTTGCAGTCTTCCTCATTTCAGTTAATGACAACATTTTTCCATTTACTCAGAACTTACGGGTTAATCCTTGTCTCTTTCCCGTCCTCATTATGCACCATCAATCCTAAACAGTTATTATCAGCTCTACCTTCAAAATATGTCCTGATTCTGACTAACCCCCTGACCACCTTGGGCCAAGCCACTATCCTTCATTACTTAGCTTCCTAACTGGACTTCCTCTTTCTCCCTTCATGTTGTCCTCTACAGAGCAGCCACAGTGATTTTTTTAAACTATAAATCAGATCACATCACCCCCTTGTTCAAAATTCTCTAAAGGTTTCCCATCACACTTAGAAAACAATCAGAATTCCTACCTATGACTGAAGAAGTCTCTGCCCATCTTTCTGTCCTCATCTCTTTACATTCTCCTCTTCGCTCACTCTACTCCAGTCTTCTTGTAATCACTTGAACATGAACAATCCAAATTCATTCCTGCCTCAGGGTCTTTCTATTTGCTGTAACTTCTGCCTGGAATGATATTCCTCCATCTATTCTTCTTCTTGCTCCTCTAAAATCAGGTCTGTGCTCAAATGCCACATCTGCAGATAGACCTTCTCCCATCATCCTATTTAAAATAGCCATCACCACCCTTCCTACCCTCTTTCATATTATTCTCTCTCTCCTTACCTTGCTTGAAAGTCTTCATAAAACTTTCATTAGCTGGAATTATTTTGTTTCTTGTTTTTGTCTGTTTCTTCCCTAGAATGTGATCCCCATCAGAGCAGAGATTTTATCTTTTGTTCACTTCTGCATTCTAAGAGTCTCAACAGTATCTGGCATAGTAAGCACTCATGAAACATTTGGTTTATGAATATATAAATTAATAAAATAATCAATAAATGAGTAAATGAATGCAGTCAGAAAAGTCCACAGGAGGAATACATTGTTTGGAGAAAGATAATAATTTCCATTTTGGACTAGTTGAATTTGAGATGCTGGCAAAGTATCCAAGTAAAGGTGTTTAGAAGACAATTGAAAAGTCAGTTCTGAAATTTGGGAGAATTTTCAGAGTGAGAAATAAAGAATTGAAAAGGCATTTTTATTAGTTTCCTATTGCTGCTGTAACAAGTCACCACAAACTTGGTTCAAAACAACACAGATTTATCATTTTTGAGTTTGGGACATCAAAATCCTAAAATCTACGTGTAGGCAGGGCTCTATTCCCTCTGGAAGCTCCAGGGGAGAATCCATTTTCATTTCCATGCCTTTTCTATAAGCAGAGGGCACTCACTTTCCTTGGCTGTGGCTCCTATTTCTCTCTCTCTCTCTCTCTCTCTTGTTCTAGCTCTCTCTCTCTTTCTCACTCTCTCTGATTTCTGCTTCTATAGTCACATCTCCTGCTCTGACTGACTCTCCTGCTTCCTTTTTATAAGTACATTTATGATTATGTTGGACCCTACCTGGGTAATTCAGGAATAATCTCTCCATTTAAAGATCCTTAATGTAATCACATCTGCACATTCCCCCTTTCGTGTAATGTAACGTATTTGCAGGTTCTGAGGATTAGGATGTGGATATCTTTGGGGGGCCAATATTCTGTCTACCACAGAAGTTAGTAAAACAAGCTCATGACTTATTTATGAGACTGAAGAGCTTGATATGGACTCATCTCCAGATAGGTGAGCAAAACTGCAAAATACTGGAATGCTATGGAAGCGAAGGGAATGGAGATTTTCAGGAAGGAAAGATTGGTCCATATGATCAAATGCTGGAGAAGCATTACGAAAGATAAGAAGAGACATACAGATAGTCAAAAAGCACATGAAAAGGTGCCCAACACTGCTAATTACTAGAGAAATGCAAATCAAAACTACAATGAGTAGCTGACCTCACACCACTCATCAAAAAGTCTACAAGTAATAAATGCTGGAGAGGGTGTGGAGAAAAGGGAACCCTCTTGCACTGCTGGTGGGAATGTAAATGGATACAGCCACTATGGAGAACAGTATGGAGGTTCCTTAAAAAACTAAAAATAGAACTACCATACGACCCAGCAATCCCACTCCTGGGCATATATCCAGAGAAAGCTCTAATTCAAAAAGATACATGCACCCCAATGTTCACTGCACAACTGTTTACAATAGTCAAGGCATGGAAACAACCTAAATGTCCATGACATATGAATGGATAAAGAAGATACAGTATATACACACACACACACACACACACACACACACACACACACACACACAATGGAATATTACTCAGCCATAAAAAAGAATGAAATAATGCCATTTGCAGCAAAGTGGATGAACCTAGAGATTATCATACTCAGTGAAGTAAGTCAGACAGAGAAAGCCAAATACCATATGATATCACTTATATGTGGAATCTAAAATATGACACAGACGAACCTATCTACAAAACAGAAACAGACTCACAGACTTAGAAAACAAACTTATGGTTACCAAAGGGGAAAGGTGAGGGGAGGATAAATTAGGATTTGGGGATTAACATATACACGCTACTATATATAAAATAAATAATCAATAAGGACGTGTGTATAGCACAGGGAACTCTATTCAATATTCTGTAATAACCTAAATGGGAAAAGAATTTGAAAAAGTAGATTTATGTATAGGTATAACAAAATCACTTTGCTGTACACCTGAAACTAACTCAACATTGTAAATCAACTATACTCCAATATAAAATAAAAAGTTAAAAAAAAAAAGGTAAGAAGAAAAAGAAGTTCCAGTATTTGGTAATCAGAGCATCATGGGTGGCTTTCTAGAAAACAATTTCTGTCAAGTTTTGGTGTGGGAAGCCAGATTTTAAGTAACTGATAAATGAGTGAGAAGTGAAAAGAGAAATAGACATTAAACTTCTTCCCATTACGAAAAATGACTCGGTGACAGCTGTGATGGTAAGCAGAATTTCTGGAATAAAAAACAATGTCACCATTCTACGAATATCTAATTTTCTAAAAAAACTGAGAGTCAACACTTCAGCCCTTCTTTCTGTAAGAAGTAACGGGCAGGAACATAACTGACTCAGTGTCATGGAGAGAGGGAGAAACGAGCAAGAACACTGGTTGACGCCAGCTTACAAGGTCACGGCCGTGGACGGGTGTCCTGTTGGCATATCAGCTGTAAACTCCACTCCTGATTCAATGTAATGGATTTTAAAGCTGATGCCCTGCCAAATTGATTTATAAGATGAACTGCTGTTGAAGCTGACTTGAGCCTTTGAGTTCTGAGTATAAATGGACAAAGGGCATCAGCCCTCTCCTCCATCCTGATTCTGCTGCTTACTCGCAACCCTACCCTCTTCTCTCCCATTCTACACCCTCTGATTGCTGAGGGAGGGCCTAGGATGGAAGGATGCAAAAAGTAATGGGGCCAAGGAAGCCTGGAGGCAGAGATCTTTCTGTGATGAAAATGCCAATGAGTAAGTGCACCAAACACAATCTCTTTTCTTTTCTTTTTTAAAATTTATTTTATTAAAGTATAGTTGATTTAAAATGTGTGTTATGGGAATTCCCTGGTGGTCCAGTGGTTAGGACTCCGAGCTTCCACTGCAGGGGGCACGGGTTGATCCCTGGTCCAGGAACAAAGATCCCGCAAGCTGCGTGGTGTGGTCAAAAACAATTAAAAAAAACAAAAAAACTAAAATGTGTTCATTTCTACTGTCCAACAAAGTGATTCAATTATGCATATATATATATACATTCTTTTTCATATTCTCACAATCTCTTTTCCACATATTTAAAGCAATAAGTTTTCACTTAACCCGATATTAATGAAATTCAGATTATACTTGCTAAGCCAGCCATTCAGACAGGCTTTTATCTGACCAGCTGTATCATCTTGAGAGAGTCACTTAACTTCTCAGAGCTTCATTTGCCTCATCTGTGAAACTAAGATAATACTAGTAGTTCATTTGATCTTCATGAATGCACCAACATGGAAAAAGCAAAGGGATAGTAATAATAATAACAGTTATTCAAATAACAGCTGCCACTGAGAGCAATAAACATCAGGCACTGTTATAGGCACTTTATACGTATTAGCTCATTTATTCTGACAACAGCCTTATGAAGTGTGTATTATTTTAATCCTCATTTTACAGATAAGGGCTCTGAGGCATAGAGAAGTAAATACACAGCTAGCAAGTAGAAGAGCCAAATTCATGATATGAGCACAATTAATGATGAGTAATGATGTTGATTTTAAAATTCAAATGCCCAGGTCTTAGGTAGTATGTGAACATCTATATGAAAAAGTAATTGTCTTGAATCCCTTTAGTAAACAAGTTAATTTCAATGATATTTTTAAAATTTATAGACACCCTACCTCTTACCAACAAAAAGGTGCATGGTTGATACTTTTCCATATTCCTTTTGTAGACTGTATTCTTCTCTTTTGGCATTTGCACCAAATTGGTCAAAGAACTGTTTGTGCTCATTTTCAAACAAAGCACTCCATAGCCTGAAAAATGGCATTTGTCATGGGAAGGAATTTTCCAATATATAGAACCCTGTACTCGATCCATTTTTACCATGACTTTCTCTTGTTTATAAAGTGATATATAATCATGTACTTCCTCTAAACAAAATGAATGAATCTTGGTGAAGCTACCTCATTTCTAAACAGGTCACATGAAGAACCATCATCAAGAGGGCCTTGGAAGGCAGACAAAGAAGGCTAAACAGGAAGTAAGCTGACATTTCCATTTCTCACCAAGTAGGTCTATTAATGTCACGATTGGCTGAACTGAACCAGTCTGTCTAGAGAGTGAGTACATTGGCCTGATGTCTTTACCAAACAGAAGTTGACCCTACTTCCCCCATGAAACTATTAGTTCATACCTGGAGTGAGAGGCTGTGATTTCTTTCCTTGTCCTGGACCAACAAGTCATAATTATCCCCTCACTTGCCTTATCATCTTACTGCTTACATTCATAAGAATAGAAACACTTAATTTACAAAGTTAAATATTTGTTGTTTTTCCCAGTAGTTTGTCTATATAGCTCTTTTGTAAGTCAGCAACGTCTCACTCAGGTGGTTTGTTCACATGTTACAGAGCACTTAATGCTTAATTCTGTCCTCAATACACAATGTGTGCTGAAGAAAATCCTACAAACCAAGTTGGGGTGCAGGGTTCAGGAAGCAGGCAAGATAGTCTCTTCAGTATAAAACACACCAGAAACTCATTTTCTAGTTTTAGGGATGAAACACACACACTGGGTTTACAACGATGATAATCATGACCGTAAGGAGAATTATACAAATAAAATAATTATCTGTAGTACAATCATTTAGCATAAAATAAATTACCTCAGAGTGAATCTGTAAGGACTGAGTGGAGAAGGATGGGGGAGGATACAAATTAAGAAGGGTTAAGAAAAGAATATGAACTGGATTCAAAGGGAGTGAGAAAATAATTCTGTGGGCAGGAAGATGAGAGATTTCTGGCAAGTACGGTGGGAGGTGGGGTGGAATGGGAGACTCTAGGCAACAGGAAATGCTGTGCTGTGTGAAAGGAGGGGGCTAGGCCAGAAGGAGGCTTTATTTGTGGTTGACCCAACTATGTGTTCAGTGGATACTTATTCAATAAGTTTTGATACAGACAGACAGGAAGAAGGTGGGCAGAGCAAGGATTATTTGCAGGAAGTAGTTAAGAGGGGATTGGGGAGAAAAAGATAGAAGACAAACTACGTTATGAAGGGACAGCAAATGTTCCTTTTGGATCCAGCCCCAAAGAAGATGAAAGACTTGAAGGCAACTTGAACCACAGGTCACTGGACCCACTCTTCTCCAGCATCAGGGAATTTGTATCTGGGCTGTGGGATGTATCACGCAAGCATTCTGATGGGCTGCTGCCTTGCTTCTGTGAGAGAACATCATAGTGGGCTGAGGATGTGGAGATTGTATAGACCTGGGAACAAAACAGTGACCTGTGCTTATCACTTAACTGGGCCAGAATGAAATAAGGAAATGGATTTTGATTTCTTGGATTTTGTCCCAAGTGAGTTATCCTCTAGCTCTAGGACCTCAACCACTGAATGGGAAAGGAAAAGGAGGCAAAGAGGGGAGAAGATGGAGAAACAGAAAGAAATCTGTGAGGGGAAACATCGGAGGGAGGGATAAATTAGGAGCTTGGGATTAGCATACACACACGACTATATATAAAATAGATAATCAACAAGGACCTACTGTATAGCACAGAGAACTATACTCAATACTCTGTAATAACCTATATGGTAAAAGAATCTGAGAAAGAATGGATACATGTATATGTATAACTGAATCACTTTGCTGTACACCTGAAACTAACACAACATTTCAAATCAACTATATCCCAATAAAATTAAAAAAGAAAGAAAGCAAGAAAACTGTGAAAAGAAGAAAAAGGCAAAACCAAAGTTCCAAAGTGAGACTTTAGTTTGGTGCACAGCTCCAAAAAGTG
The DNA here is from genome assembly GCF_005190385.1 of Monodon monoceros. NCBI lineage: Eukaryota > Metazoa > Chordata > Mammalia > Artiodactyla > Monodontidae > Monodon > Monodon monoceros. The sequence continues at coordinate 37,993,244 of NW_021703779.1, forward strand.
GGCACTTAAGTCAGAACAAGTGAAGGAAAAAAATGCCTCAATTAACAAACTCCATTTCTGATTCTAAACTTCGCTCAGAAGACAGAAATACTCGTGAATAGGCCCACCATTTTCTTATTTGAAGAAAGCATCAAATTAGTAGGTTTTGAAGTAAATCTGACTGAGGTACTTAGGAAGGACACAAAAAGCTCCGGTTTTATTCTTTTGATTTTCCACAGATTACCCTGGTGAGCTGTTTTCCAACAATGAGAAGATTCATTCTTGTCCCTCTTTACTAAGCCCCTGCTATGTGTAAGGGATACAGAGAGGAAGGGAACACAGGGCCCACACTGCAGGGACACTCTGTTTCCTGAGTGTGTCAATATCCTTGGGAGGTGCCTTGGGAGGTGGATCAGGGTGGACCATTGACAGACTCCCTTGCCCTCTGGTTTCCCTTTGGGTTCCACTAGTGGGGGGAGATGGGAATGAGGGAGGAGAGCCACATCAAGCCATCTATGTTTTAGCGCTTCAGCAGCCCTACCCCATAACCCACTAGGTCTCCAGGTACTGGTAACAACAAGCTTCCTCTCCATGACCTCCTGAGCCTAGAGTAGGTAATGGGTAATGGGCCCAGACCCTCGTCACTAGCCCTAGGTATTGTGCCATCTTTTCTGGCTTCCCTAGACCCCAACTACGTTTTTTACATTTTTGTAAATGGTTCCTTTATTAAACCCTCCTCAAATATTGTAACTTAAACATGCCATCTGTTTCCCAGTGTGACCCTGATACCATAAGAAAGATAGGCATGCGACATTTTCTGCCCTAGAATATTGGTCGTTATATTTAACTGAAGAAAGAATGAGACAGAATTGAAAATATCAAATGAAATGTAGAAGTCTCTCTACCCGCAACAGCTGTACCTACCAGAAATCATCATGGCTTTAAGAAAAAAAATAGCACCCGGTTTAATTAATAGTTTAATTGAAAGTTACTTAATTGAAAGTTTAATTAAATAGGATTGATATAGGTAAAACCAGCTTGAAATAATGAAAGGTCTAAACCATAGAATTATATGCGTGTTGTTCCCTACATGTAGACAAACATGGATTAATGGCTAACCACATATTCTAGAACAGAGGTCCGTCTGCTTATTTTCAATTTTAGTGAATAACACGACTTGATTCCAATGCTTTCAAACACATGTGCACCAAGTCATTTTGTTTAATAGGATAAATACTTTTGCTTAATAGGATAAATCAATGTGTATTGATTTTACACATCAATATTCTATTTATAATTAACATAAACTTCAGCAGGGCTGTTCATGATCAGGGGAGTCTGAGGAAGGATCTAAGAGGTTTGTGCTCAGTGCTGTTTAGGTACCTTAAGACTGGATTTGGAGGAACATTATCGTCAATGTGGAACTTGCAAAATGATTGGATGATCGTGAGAGCGCCTGAAGGAAGAGCCCCATGTTCTGATCCTGGGGGCAGAAGTTTCTGAGAACAGATGCTGCATCAGTCACTTTTTCCAGGACTCAGATCCCAGCTCCCTGCAGCTTCTAGGTTGTCTGACCTTAGCATGTGCTTTAGATTCCCAGGTCTCATTTTCCTCATCTAGAAAATAGGGATGATGAGCTTATATGAAAGGGTAGTTACGAGAATAAACTAGGTAACACCTCTCTACCACTCCCGTATCGGCCGCTGACAGTTAGTACTCCATGATGTTGAACATTATTATGTAGAAATTTGATAAAGAGTGATCTCCTGTTTCTACTTGGTGACACAGGTAGTTTCAGGGATCCCTCTTCATTTTGGTTCTTGCTCTCTGTATTCTGTGAAAACCAAGTGGCTCTGCGTTAGTGTCATCTTCCAGCCCTGAGAGGGCACTGATACGGAACGCTTCTCTGAGCCTCTGAGCCTCTCAGCTGATTGTCTCACAGACAGCGATTCACAATTCACAATGGCCATGGCAGCAGCTCGACAGGCAGAGCCGTCTCTCTACCCTGATGCTGTGAAATGAGGCGTTCATTTATGCACATGATGATTGTACTAGCCGTTTTTACCTTATGTCTCCTACAAAGTCGCCCTCAAATTTTCTTCAGTCAGTATTGGGATTAGGAAGACAGGAAGGGGTAGTGTGGAGAGGGTAGAAACTTCTTTGGTTCTGGAAGGATCGAATGGCTAAGTTGGCTGTTCAGTAATTCTGTATTAAAACTAAAAATAGGAGTTCTCTGTTAAAATGGAGTTAGCC
>NW_021703779.1:37995575-38045774 GCF_005190385.1 Monodon monoceros
TAACTGAATTACTGTGCTGTGTACCTGAAACTAACAAGATATTATACATCAACAATACTTCAATAAAAATTTCTTTTAATAAAAATAGCTCTTGCACGTGGTCCTTAGCTAAGTTCTCTGCACACTCCCCTTATATTTAAAAAGGAACTTTCGGTAGAGGTTGATGTCTTTGGGAATTTTTAACAAGAATGGGACCCAGCATAGGTGGAAGGGAGGGAGGAGTTTTCAGAGAAGCCAAGAAATAAATTGAGAATTCACAAGTCGGGTCATGGCCTCTCTTCACAGTTAAGGCAAATTAAATCCAAATAAAATATGTTAGGTGCAAATAAAAAGATGCAGGACGTGTCATCAAGTAGTGTAGTAAAGAAAATGCATACTGAAAAGAAATAGGGCAGATGTAGTCATATCATAAATTTGATTATAGAGATTATTAAACACTGTTGGGGCTCTGCTCAGATACCCTCAGACCACTTTTACCATTTCTGCAAGCCCCTTCCCAGTCTTTGGATGGTTTTGTTTCTAAGGGTCCAGGTTCTTAGTAGAAAACTCCCCTTGGCTATTAAAGCCCCTTTGCCTTGACATACTGAAAGCGTGAAATGCCTGGGAGTTTATATATATCTTCCTGGGGTGAGGGGCTTATCCAATGACTGGCAGATGAAGGGAAAAACCTAGCTCCCTTGCCTTGGGTCCAGATAAACTCTGAGGTGTACCTTATACTCTAGAGCTCCCTTGCTCGATCAGACCGAAGTTGGGGCTTTGCCTGAAATCTCCCCTTTGCTTGGCTTCCTCTCCTTCCCTGTCCTGCTTCCCCACTCCCTTACCAGTTTCTTCTGGGAGCACTTACTTCATAAATCTCTCACACACAAAACTTCATTTTTGGGTCTGCTTCTGGGGAACCTGACCTAAGTCTTAAAGGTATTTTTTTTAATGGATGAGAATACTGAGAGGCAGAGGAATTTGGAGAGGGGAATGTTTCATGGCAGAAATGACATTTGAGTTGGTCTTTGAGTAAACAAACAAGTTTTCAGTAGAGAGATGGAAGGGAGAGCTCTAGGCAAAGAACCAGTATTTCACTAAGGCACCAGGAACAGTAAGTTTAGAAATGAGAATATAGCCTGAAAGTCAGTCATCCTATATTCTAATACGAGCCCCTTCTTTTACTATATCGTGGACAATTTACTTGGTCTCTCTGTGCCTCAGTTTTCCTAATCCGTAAAATGGAGATAATAATTGTGCTTGCCTCTTGGAATATTTTTATGAGGGTTGGATGAAATAGCATTTGTAAAGTACTTAGCACAATGCCTGGCACAAGGCAAGTACTCCATAAAACTATTATTTTTGTTGTTACTGTTTTGGTTGAAAAGAGCAATGGATGGGAGGGTAGAGAATGTAAGCCCTCTGAGGAGGTAGACTATAGAGGCACATGAATATCGTGATATAATGCTTGAAACTTATTATGTATATTTTTATTTTGTTTTGTTTATTTTTTGGTCAGTAAAAGTTCGTTAAACATCCATGTTTGATACATGTCTTAGTTTTTTGACACTTCTTTCTGTTACTGAAGGAAAAGTATATGTCAAGGGCTCTGGTTACCCCTGATGGCATCTGGGATTCTGTTTGTTTAAGCAAACACACAAACATCAGGAATGGCATGGGGCCCAAATAGGACTTTATTAATAGCTGGACAGTTGATCCCAAAATATCCACCAAGTACAGGGTTCTCAGATAAGATCCGGATTAACAATCTGATCTAAGCCTGAAAGTTCTGAAAGAGAACTTTCTGGTCCTTGACCTAAATCTTGATCTTGGGACCTGCCTGCTCAGGTGGCCCTGCAGAGACATAAATGGCCCAGCAAGGCAGACTTTATGTCCATTTATACAAGCAGCTACATGGTTTAGGATCCGAGAGCAACCTCATATACCCAATAGCAGAAGTTAAGAAGCCCTCTGCCTAATTTGTTCATTTCAAGGAGATAAGAAGTTCAAGGATACGTATCAATTTCCTGCCCAGAAATAAAAGCACAAGCAAAAACCAAGCCAAACAACTTTTCCACTAATGTTTTAAATTTTCTATATCAAATTTTAAATTCCAAGAATTCTTTCTTAGTTTTATAGATTTTAATATAGGATCCTGTTTCTGTTTCATAGATGAACTATTTTTACTCCTCTCTTTAGGAAAATAATTATAGGTCTTTTCCTTTTAAGTTTTCTTCTACTTCCTGCATTGTCTCTGTTTGTTTCTAAATTTCTTTATTTTTCCTGTTTCTTGTTTTCTGTCTATCTTTCAAATTACAGGTTTTCTTCAAATGTCTGGTGATATTGGTGGGGCAGAGAATTTAAGGAATTCCATTAGCAATGGCAGAAAAAAAGAGCAATAAGAATATATACATGGAATGCAGCGGAATGGAGTGAGTGAGTGTGGGATGAAGATGAAGTTTCAGTGGAGAGCAGAGGTGAAAATGTTGTTACCAGACTGAAGTATTTGGATAACAAGGTGGCAGACTGATAGAGGTATAAATTGAACAGCAGGAGAAAGGGACGTTTGGCTTCACAGGGCTGTTGTTAATGGGCTCAAGTCTTAGCGTGTTATGGTGAGCAAAAGAGGGCCTCCAAGATGAGGCTGAGCTAGGATCATTTCTAACATTCCAAGTATGGCCTGGGGACCCTAACCTAGAGCCTGCAGAGCCTAGGGTAGGAAGTTGGGAAGTTCATGACATAGAGCTCAGGCAGTCTCACCTGGCAGATGGTACCTGGTAGGGGAAACTTTCAGACAGCTGAAAGTCAATGACACAGCGATCAGGCAGCATCATTTCAGAGGCTCTGTCTACCCTCATCAGTGTCTAATCAGTGACTGAAAAGGGGAGCCAAAGTCTTCAATGACGGAAACTAAGAAAGGTTAGATCTGCATATAAAGAGGGCTGAGGCCCGTACCCAAGAGGAAGTCTTGATATGAGCAGTTGCCCAAAGAGACAAAAGAAAAGGAATTGACATGGAAACATGCTGCTACACACTGGGTCATGGCTGGCTGGGAGGAGCCAGAGATTATTGAACATCATCCCAAGTCTGGGTGGAGTACAGGAAAAAAATATCCAGCCCCAGCTTAAACTCACTCCCACTGTAAGCTGGAACTCTGCCTGCTCAGATCTGACCCAGGAAACAGGCTGAGTCTGGGGCAAGAGATGTAGCTCGTCGATAAATCTGGCTGTAAGAGCTGAGGGAAGGCAAAGGTGGGTGAAATGAGACAGCAAGCTAACATCAGAATTTTGACCTGCAGAGGGCAGGGCTGGGTGAACCAATGATTCTGAAATTTCACCGTGCATCAGAATCCCCCCGGGAAGCTTGTAAAACTACAGTTGCTCAGACTTCACACCCAAAGATAGGGATTTATCTGGGGTGAGATCCAAGCATATTTATCTACTTAAGAAACTTTCTCTTTTAGAAGACTTCTAGATTTACAGAATCATTACAAAGAATAGTACAGAGAGTTCTCGTATACCCCACACTCAGTTTCCACTATTAACACCTTACATGAGTATGGAACCCTTGTGAAAATTAATGAACCGATACCGAAACGTTATTATTAACTAACTTCCATAATATATTGAGATGTCTTTAGTTTTTCCCTAATGTCCTTTGTCTGTATCAGGATCCCATCCAAGATAACACATGATATTTAGTTGTCATGTCTTAGGCTCCTCTGAGTTGTGACAGTTTCTCACACTTCCCTTGTGTTTGATGACCTTGACAATTTTGAGGATTACTGGTGAGGTATTTTGTAGCCTGTCCGTCAGTGGGGATTGCTTTGATGTTTTTCTCAAGATGAGACTGGGGTTATAGATTTCGGCAAGAAAGACCACAGAGGTAAAGTGTCATTTTCATCACACCATATCGACAGTGCATGCTATCAACATGACTTAGCGTTGTTGATGTTGATCTTGGTCCCCTAGCTGAGGTTTGTCAGGTTTCTCCACTGTAAAGTTACACTTTCTTCCGCCTTTCCACTCTGTCCTCTTTGAAAGAAAGTTGCTAGGCAAAGCCCACGCTTCAGGAGTGGAGAGTTACATTCTACCTCCTTGAGGTTAGAGGACCTACTACCCTTTTTTCAATTAAAGTGAAATCTACACAATATGAAATTTACCAATTTGACCATTTTTAGATGTTGTATTTATTTTTTCAGTTTCCTGGTAATTCTAATGTGCACCCAGGTTTGAGAATCGCTCAGATCCATGGAGGAAGAGGCCCATGGAGATACACTGAGGTGTTGACATCTATAGTGGATAGTTTGGGGAGCCACATTCGCCCTCCTAACTCTCTGCCCCTTCTTGCAGCTGCTGTAGCTTATCTGTGCTGGAGACAGAGGAAGTCTTGGTCAGAGTGGGAACATGTAATACGTCAGTAGAGGAAGAAACCTCATCTTTACATCTTTATTTCTCCCACAGCCTCACACACAGTGGTTGGCACAGAATATATGAGACAGTTTATTAACCGAAGAAAATACTTGATTTAGAACACACTGTCAAATTTCACAACCTGACCTAGGTAAGCTTATTTCCCTGATGCCCAGGTATCGTTGACCTGTCCCAGAGCTATGACCTGTCTCAGATCACCCCCACTCTTTATTTATTTATTATTTTTTAACACCTTTATTGGAGTATAATTGCTTTACAATGGTGTGTTAGTTTCTGCGTTATAACAAAGTGAATCAGTTACACATATACATATGTCCCCATATCTCTTCCCTCTTGCATCTCCCTCCCTCCCACCCTCCCTATCCCACCCCTCTAGGTGGTCACAAAGCACCGAGCTGATCTCCCTGTGCTATGCGGCTGCTTCCCACTAGCTATCTATTTCACGTTTGGTAGTGTATATATGTCCATGCCACTCTCTCACTTCGTCCCAGCTTACCCTTCCCCCTCCCCGTGTCCTCAAGTCCATTCTCTAGTAGGTCTACGTCTTTATTCCCGTCTTGCCCCTAGGGCCTGGTTAGTACTTGGATGGGACACCCCCCTCTTTAAATCATATGCACATCCTCTTCTCATTCCAAACTTTGACCCCCACATTGACCTGAGGGGTCCAATCACGCAACCACTTGGAGGAAATTGGAAAAGAGTTACTCCTCTCTGTAAAACGAAAATCTGTGGTCTTCACACTTCTCCAGGGGCCTGAGAACATGGACAAAAAGGGTGTCTACATCCAGAAGCAACTTCTCAGTAAATGTTTCCTCACCTCCCAAGAAACATTTGTTAAGGCCCCAAAGGTGATGTTCAGTGAGGCTACTACTCTAAGAGCTTGGATTAGAGATAGGACCAGACATTTGACTATCATAATGGATAAGGTGATAAAGATTAGAGGGAACCTGCTTCTGCAGCCTGTAGTGATTACTTTAAAGAAACAAAAGAAAGGAAAAGGTCAAATATTATTCTAAGACCATCTTGATGGCCAACTGAAATTTTATAGTGGTCCTGTCTCCCATTGTGAGAAAAAAGCGTAAGTCTGGGGAGATGGTGTCAGGAGAAAAAAAATGAAGGCTTTAGTCATCACTGCTTTTTGTGTCCAACTGTGAAAAGCCAGGGAGGCAGAAATTACTGCAACACAGAGGGTGATGCAGACCCCGGTAGCTGTGGTTTGTGGGAATGAAGCCGTGGGCAAGTCACTGGTGGAGAGGGCTGTACAGAGGAGAGGAGAAATCGCGTTTCCAAGCTATCTTGTGTCGTGGAAGTGGAGAGCAAGGGAAGACAAATGAGTGCAGACAAGAACACAACCAGCGAGTGTCAGAACATCTGCTGAGGGTAAGCAGCTTTTCAACACTGCAGAGGCCGAGCCTGAGTTTGCAACACAGGAAAGGAACTTTTGTCAACACAAATTCCAACAATTCACTGCAGCTCTTTTATGAGATCTTTTGTTCATGCCAGATTCCAAAGACAGCAACAGAGATGCCCTGTTCTGAAGATGGCAGCTAACTTCAGGCCGAGGAAGCAAGCAGCCTAGAAATGGTGAGATCTGAGCAGACTTTGATTCTACAAAGCTATCATTCGTTTGAAAATAAGCTAATACAAGTGCTGCATTTTGATTGGCCGAGAGTTTCCTCTTCTGAAATAATTGAAAATAATGTGTCCTGAGCTTCTGAAGGGGAGAGCCCTTGCAGAAGCATCCCTCTCCTGGCAAGCTTTCTGAATGAGCTCAGGAGGCTGTAGGCAGCAGCAGTTGGGGGTGGGGCGGGGCACAGCATCCCTTTGCCTGGGGCACCTAGGAATTCCATTTGTTTTCATTTACACTAATGAAAACAAATAGAGGCAGTCAGCTACGGGGAAAGATACACTCTCTGGCTCTTATAAAGGACCAGGGTCCACTTGTCCTGAGGTCTGTGATGGGCAAGCCGATTAGCATGGAATATTTAAATAATTGGGAGAAATGCCAGGAGAATTCACACTAGCCCATGGCCACTTAAATGCACCTATGTAACCTCTTTATCCCTGCATCACACACACACACACACACACACACACACACACACAAGACGTACTGAAAAAAAGACAACAAAGAACGATTTCTGCTTTCTCCTTCACCGTTTCTCCACAGTTATTGTTATGTATATTCCCAGTTAAAAATGAAAATAAGAGAAAATATTCTCCAGGGAGTTAATACCCCTGAAAATGATATAGAGTTTTAAGAGTTTCGTCCACATAGTCCAAAGAAAAGAATGTGTAAGTATATGGTACCCATTCCATGGAAAGTGTATTTTCAAAGTACTGTCCACTTTTAAATTATGATGAAAAATTCCTGTGTTCTTGATATCAGAATCTGCCTCTTCTAGCCTTTCTGTCACTCAGATAAGGACTTTAGGAATGGAATAGAGATGCCTAATGGGAACATCGCATAGCATTTTAAGATGGTACAATGAGACGTCTCCTTTATCTGTCCCTGAAATCCTCAGAGAAAATATCCACTTCCAGCCATGTGTTGTAGAGCTGATTCTGTTTGGGGGAACTCCTATGAAAGGCCAACTCTGAATTCAAAGTGGATGTGAGGTGACAGCCAAGGAGTCAAATGAATTATGAGCTACCCAAGAAGGCTTTTATTCCATTTGAGTTTCTGTATTTACTTTTCTTCAAGGCTGTATTTACTCTTCTTATCTCGTGAAAGCTTCAAAATTGTTGATTACTTGCCTCTTAGAAGAAAAACTGAGGGATATTTGTAATACTGTATTAGGCAGTTGCAAAGAGCAGAATCTGATTTGGTGGTTTCCACTGTAAAAACAGATTACAGGTAAAGGTCAAGGTGTTATCTCAAATAATTATTTCCTAGAGAAATGGTCAAACCCATATCCCAGAACTGGCCTGAGATAAGACCACCTCTGCTGTCCCAGCCAAGCACTAAATGCCGAGAATTTGACTCCACTGAAACAGTACTGCTGCCAGCGACATGCTACTTCTGCATCAGGAACTCAAGTTAGCAGCACTAGAACACACTGCCATTTGAAAGCCAAATGCCTTGGTCATTATTTGTGTTGGCACAAGCAGAAGCTCCATACCAGGATTCTTTCCTTTCTTGCTTATCTCCAAATTCAGGCAGCCTACGTCATATGACAGCATGCTTGCTGCAAAGGATGCTGGGGATTTGAGTTCAGACTTCAACTTTGCAGGACTCATGAGGTAGGGGTTTCCCCAAATGTAGAAAAGCTTTTTAAAAGATGGTGGGAAGATACGATTATAACAGATGTTTACTAAAACAGTGGATGGATATATCTCTCTTTTTTCCAGCCAACATCATCCTCAATGGTGAAAAACTGAAAGCATTTCCACTAAGATCAGGAACAAGACAAGGCTGCCCACTCTCACCACTCTTATTCAACATAGTTTTGGAAGTTTTAACCACAGCAATCAGAGAAGAAAAGGACATAAAAGGAATCCACATCGGAAAAGAAGAAGTAAAGCTGTCACTGTTTGCAGATGACATGATACTATACATAGAGAATCCTAAAGATGCTACCAGAAAACTACTAGAGCTAATCAATGAATTTGGTAAAGTTGCAGGATACAAAATTAATGCACAGAAATCTCTAGCATTCCTATACACTAATGATGAAAAATCTGAAAGTGAAATGAAGAAAACACTCCCATTTACCATTGCAACAAAAAGAATAAAATATCTAGGAATAAACCTACCCAAGGAGACAAAAGACCTGTATGCAGAAAATTATAAGACTCTGAGGAAAGAAACTGTGTTCTAGTCACTTCTTTAGCCCATGATTTCATCAGCCAGATTCCATACTATACTTCTCAACATTTTTATACTTGAATATTTGCATGTATAACCTAACTGGCTTTCATTCCACAATCTGAGCTTTGTTGACTAGGTTAAAATTTCTCTATTGAGACGAATGGATAAAGAAAATGTGGTGTGTGTATGTGTGTGTATATATATATATATATATATATATATATATATATATATGCATAGATACAATGGAATACTATTCAGCCATAAAAAAGAATGAAATAATGCCATTTGCAGCAACATGGATGGACCTAATGGCCATCATCAAAAAATCTAGAAACAATAAATGCTGGAGAGGGTGTGGAGAAAAGGGAACACTCTTGCACTGCTGGTGGGAATGTGAATTGGTTCAGCCACTATGGAGAACAGTATGGAGGTTCCTTAAAAAACTACAAATAGAATTACCATATGACCCAGCAATCCCACTACTGGGCATATACCCTGAGAAAACCAAAATTCAAAAAGAGTCATGTACCACAATGTTCATTGCAGCTCTATTTACAATAGCCCGGAGATGGAAACAACCTAAGTGCCCATCATCGGATGAATGGATAAAGAAGATGTGGCACATATATACAATGGAATATTACTCAGCCTTAAAAAGAAACAAAATTGAGTTATTTGTAATGAGGTGGATAGACCTAGAGTCTGTCATACAGAGTGAAGTAAGTCAGAAAGAAAAAGACAAATACCGTATGCTAACACATATATATGGAATTTAAGAAAAAAAAGGATGTCATGAAGAACCTAGGGGTGGGACGGGAATAGAGACGCAGACCTACTGGAGAACGGACTTGAGGATATGGGGAGGGGGAAGGGTGAGCTTTGACAGGACGAGAGGGAGTCATGGACATACACATACTAACAAACGTAGTAAGGTAGATAGCTAGTGGCAAGCAGCTGCATGGCACAGGGATATTAGCTCGGTGCTTTGTGACAGCCTGGAGGGGTGGGATAGGGAGAGTGGGAGGGAGGGAGACGCAAGAGGGAGGACATATGGGAACATATGTATATATATAACTGATACACTTTGTTATAGAGCAGAAACTAACACACCATTGTAAAGCAATTGTACCCCAATAAAGATGTTAAAAAAAAAAAAAGATTTGAATGTGAAAATAAAATAAAATAAAATAAAATTGCTAAACAAAAAGAAAAAAACAAAAAAAAAACCATGGATGGACCTAGAGATTATCATACTAAGTGAAGTAAGTCAGACACACAAAGATCATATGATATCGCTTATATGTGGAATCTAAAATATGACACAAATGAACTTACCTATGAAACAGAAACAGACTCACAGACATAGAGAACAGACTTGTGGTTGCCAAGGGGGAGGGGGGTGGGGGAGGGATGGACTGGGAGTTTGGGATTAGCAGATGCAAACTATTATATATAGGATGGATAAACAACAAGGTCCTACTGTATAGCACAGGGAACTATATTCAATATCCTGGGATAAACCATAATGAAAAAAATATGAAAAAGAATATTTAAAAAATTGAGTCAATAAGACTTTGAAATGTTAACAGGAAAAAAAAAAAGTTCACTGTTGAATGCTCCAAACCTTCCATTTTAGTTAGCCAGCAATACTACTCTATTCGAACACATAATCGTCTGTAACATTTTTATAACTTTGCGATACTGTGCCAAACCACTTTTTAAAAAGGCTTTCTTTAACACCATCAATACCCCTGCTCTTTCTTGGATCAGAATTGTTTCCCATGCTCACATATTCTCTGGCACCAAACTCACAGATTCTGGACCTAGGAGTCTCAGCTATGCTTTTATGTGCCTAAAAGTCTATATTTAGTGGAAGAACTGTGTATGAAAGGGAACATCTATTTCAGAAGCAGACCAATGCTAAAACAACAAAACCAACAGCAAACCCAACCCTATAAAAGGAAAAATTTATTCCACCATGCAGTGAATACTTTTACAGTGCACTGGGCACTGAGTAGCAGGCTACAGATTGAAAAATAATAGAGTTGCTACACTCCAGAGTGATAAGCCTGAGTCTAGTTAAGGACTGCAGACACGTGAAGTGTGACGTAAGAGGAAGGGAGCTCTAGGAAGCTCCCGAGGTCTGGCTGTGCAGATGATGAGGGGATTGTATGAAGGGAGGGAGAGGCAATATGGGGGTCATAATTCGCACATCTTAGGAACGACGTGTTTCTGCCTGCGTCTTTCATTTAAAAGTATTTGCATGGAGAGAGCACATGTGGTAAAAGGTTAACATCCGGGGCGTCTGGATGAAGGAGTTTATGCGGATTCTTTGTACTATTCTCACAAGTTTTCTGTAGGTCAAAATTATGTCAGTATAAAAGTTAAAAAGAGAATAAAAAGCATTTCAGCAATTACAACTTCATAAATAGACTGTGCTTTCCTAATCCTGTTTCTATACCTGGTTTGTGAGCAAGGAATTTACATCTCCAGAAAGTCTCAGTCTACTAAGTATTTGACACATTTTTGACTTTTCTTACTGACAGTGTCATATCTGCATGCAGAGGAAGATATCAAGCTGGACTCTTAATCTGGGCTTAATTCCCACCAACAAGAACAAGAGAGTTCTTTTTTTTTTTGCGCGGGCCTCTCACTGTTGTGGCCTCTCCTGTTGCGGAGTGCAGGCTCAGCAGCCATGGCTCACCGGCCCAGCCGGTCCGTGGCATGTGGGATCTTCCTGGACTGGGGCACGAACCCGTGTCCCCTGCATCGGCAGGCGGACCCTCAACCACTGCGCCACCAGGAAAGCCCCAAGAGAGTTCTTAAAATGAGGATGACAGGAACTCCGGAAGAAAGTGATCCTCTTGGGGTTTCTAAAAGTGAAACGTTGGCAACAGAAATAAAGGTACCACGGACTTTAGAACATCATATTCTATTTAAAATTAATTAATTAGTTTTATTTAACTATAGTTGATTTCCAATGTTGGGTTAATTTCTGCTGTACAGCAAAGTGATTCAGATATATATATATATATATATATATATGTATATACATTCTTTTTCATATTCTTTTCCATTATGGTTTATCACAGGATATTGAATATAGTTCCCTGTGCTCTACAGTGGGACCTTGTTGTTTATCCATTTTGTATAATAATTTGCTTCTGCTAACCCCAAACTCCCAATCCATCGCTCCCCCACTCCCCTTCCCCCTTGGCAACCACAAGTCTGCTTTCTATGTCTGTGAGTCTGTTTCGGTTTTGTAGATAGGTTCACTTGTGCAATATTTTAGATTCCACATATAAGTGATATCATATGGTATTTGTCTTTCTCTTTCTGACTGACTTCACTTAGTATGATAATCTCTAGTTGCATCCACGTTGCTGCAAATGGCATTATTTCATAGAACATCATATTCTTAAAAGTCAGATAGAATGTGGTTATAATCTCATGGTCAGGGTTTCTAAAATGTATTCAAGGGAGATGAGAGATTCTATAAATTCTTATAATGTAATAAGAAATCAGATTAAACAGAAATAAAAACGAGGAGGAATCTAAAGGAAGCAGTGTGACTACCCAGAGGTCTTCTCATGCACCCAAAAGATAAAAGGAGAAAAAAACTCAAAGGGAAATCCGGGAGACTGGTGCCAGTTTCATTTCTACATTTCCTAATGCCTAATACACAACACTGTGGGATGGAAAAAAGGCATAGAAAATTCAAAAGGTATTTACTCAGTCATCACAACAGGGCAGTGACGTGATTGACAAAAAGACACCAAGAGACACTGTTCTAGAAGATAGAAAGTTTCTTCAATGGCAAAAGACATGAAAACTTATGGAGATGCCCACAGAAAGTGGGAACTAATATGTTATGCTCCCCGCCGGATGTAGAACATCCCAGGTCTCCCAAAGTTCCCCACAGAAACATGGAACTGAGGAGGGGTGGCACGAGAAGCTCTCCTTGACTGGGTTTACACCTTCCTGGCTACCTACTGCTTGACTTTTGAAAGTCTGGCTGTCACCAGGTATAAATACATTATATAAAAATACCGGAGCACACATGAATGTTTCCAGCAACACCTGAAAAAGTGAAGATCAATTTCTCAAGAAAATCCTCTGAGTTATATCCTTAAATCCATACCCTGACCTAAGTTTTAATATTTTTACAGTATCGCATTACTACATTTATGAGTGTGTGACCTAAGATATAATATATTTGCAGTATCAGATCACATTGATGAGTGTGAGGGTGTAGATGTTTGACATTTCAGGCAGACTACAATAACTTCTTTAACTAGCCAGTGAGATGATGGCGTTGCAAGATTAAGTAATTAATTAAATGTAACATTTTCTTTAATTGAACAATTTGTTAAGACCTCCCAGTTTTCTGAGAAACTGAGTACCAATCAACTGACTCACATTGGCTTGACTTTTTACTGTGGTATATTATCTTGCATCTTCCTTTTCAGCATTATCATAGATTTATGCCTTTATTCAGTATTTCCATTAACTGTACGAATTACTGTCCTTTTACTCTGAAGCACAAATTGTCTTTATTAGGCCACCACCAGCCATCTCTTTGGGCCAGTGGTTCTCAACATTGGCAGTGTCTGGAGACATTTTTGGTGGTCACAACTTGGTGGCGGGGGAGGTGCTACTGGCATCTAGTTAGTAGACATCAAGGATGCTGCTAAACATCCTACAATGCATAAGACCACCCCAACAAAGAACTATATAGCCCAGGATGCCTGCAGTTGAGAAACGCTGCCTTTTAGGCTACCCTCTGCATCCTTGTTAACAGCACCTACAGACACTGTTAAATGGCCTGGTATGCCCCAGATAGCTCCCACCCAAGTGATTCCTAGGAACTGGCACTTTTAGAGGTTTGCATTTTGCTTGTCTTCTTAGATCTTCACTAAGGGAGTGGAAACACTCCTACCTCAAGGTTCTGTGTGGTCCTGCCAAGATCTTTTCCCTGTCTTTTTCAAAGTAACACTGATTTTCAGGTGGTTGGACTATTACACCCTGGCCTGAGTCTCAGTCAGCCCTGGGGTGGGAGAGGGGCCCAGCCAGGCCAGAATTTGGCCTCACAGCATCTTCTGATCTAAGCTTGCTGTCCACCCCACCCCCAACTCTCAGACTTCTTACTCCAGGTGGGTGGTGGGTAGGAAGAAGGGCTTCTAGTTTTTAATAGCACACCAGTGCAGCCTGAAGAGGTCTGGGCTGGGTCTCCACAGGGATTGGGCCCCCTCCCCCTCCCCTCCCCCTGCAGTCTCCCAGTGGGGCTGCTCCTCCACCTGCTCTCTTGGGCCGAATGTCTGTGCCCCCAACCCAAATTCATATGCTGAAGCCCTAATCCCTTGTGTGCCTGGAGATGGGACCTTTAAGGAAGGAATTAAGCTTAAATCTGGTAATAAGGGTGGGGCCCTAATCAGCTAGGATTAGTGTCTTTAATAAGAAGACAGCAGGGAGCTTGTACTATCTCCCACCCACCTCCCCTGAAGGAACACACTACGGAAAGTCTACGTGAGGACACGGAAGGTGGCTGTCTGCAAGCCAGGAAGAGAGCTCTCATCAGAAACTAAATCAGCCAGAACCGTGATCTTGGACTTCTAGCCTCCAGAACTGTGAGAAAATAAATTTCTGTTGTTTAAGCCACCCTGTCTGTGGCATTTTGTTATGGCAGCCTAAGCAGACTAATACAGGCCCCTGTGCAAGAGCATCTGACCCTCTATTAACTCACTTTGACATCTGTTTTTCTCACCAGTGTCCACTTATTCTTTAAGACCCACCCCTACCCCCACCTTGTGCAACTTAAAAATAAAGTGTTTATAGTATTTCTCTATCATTCATTAGCTTTTTTACTAAAGTTTTAGATTTGTCAAATCCTTCCTTATTTCCTAGCTCTGAGATTGCTGAAAATATATACACATGTCCCCTTCTGCCAGCCCCAAGACTTGTAACTTTGAAGATGCCAATCTCCCCCTTCTTAGTTTAGGAAGCTTGTTTTTTCCTAAGCAAAATTATACCTATAAAGTCAGTTATTTACCATTTTAGTTGCATCATCACAGTACCATTTCAATTAGTCAACTTGGTGACTGTGGGTTATCTTGGAAATGAGGACATACAGCTATTTTTCAATCATATTTTAAAAAGCACCTCTTAGCCAGCCTCTATGCAACAAAACATTCATCTTCGAACAGAAGTTTCAAGAAGGAATTGCTTCTTGTACACTTTAATCAATGGATGCTTTATACCTCATTGAGATACTTGTGATTTCCACTTGAAGTGTCTGGTCCAATGAGAAAATTATTTTTGAGTGGTTATCTCAGGACACATTTAAAAAACCCCAATTAGTCTGCAAAAATCGCAGAGCTGCAAGGTCAGAGCTGACAGTAAAGGAAAGATTAATTCACAAAATTTAAAGCATAATTATTCATAATTAAAACCGTAATGCAGACCCAGGTATTCTTTATCCACTTTTTCAGGTAAGGTCAGTGAAGACTGAGCTTTACTTAATTCTATCATCGTTGCTGCCACTTCCTCCCACATTTAAAACCTCTTATTTCTTAAACTCTTCTTGGTCTAAAAATCTGCTGCCTCTGAAAAAATCTAAAATAAAAGGCAAAGAATATTCTCTGCTTAATTTACTACCCCCACGTCCACCCCCCGCCCCATTCTCATCTGAAATGCCAATTTCTGCCAAGAAACAGCTTTGGTCTCAATTTTCATTACTACCCAGACTGGATTTTGTAATTTCATTTTCTGCTATAATACCTCAGATATCTCTTACCCTTTGGCTTGAAGCAACAGAAGCAGCCAAGAAATTATAATTGTGACCACTTCCAATATTCAATCCAGGATGCCAAACTGCGTGGAGTCAGGGAGACAATTGACATACTTGACAAACACTTCTTCCTTTATTCCTAGCCACATTTTTTTTTTTTTGCAACAAAGATGGTTCACTTGATATCTTAGAATTCTGGTATTAACACCTTTGTGGTTTCTCTAGTTCCTCTTACCAACTCAGCTATCAGAACACAAGGACTTTGCAGCAATTCCACTTAACAGTTATTCAGTAATATGATCCACAGGAAGACAACAATGGACACATCTAGAAATGTGAAGCTTCTATGGAGACGGTTAAATGAAGTAGATCCACAATACACCCCCTGGGTGAAGGTAAGGTTTTCTAGCTCCCCAAAGTTCCCTACAGGGACATTCAGTTATGGATGACACAACCAACATGAACCAAGGATTACACTGAGCACAAGACATTCCCCTTGCTAGTCTCATGGAGGACTTCTAAAAGTCCTCCACGACCCTCATAATTATTCTGGACACTGTCTACCATCGTACTGGCTTCAAAACAATTATAGATCATTCCTGAGCATTTGCTTCAGGTTTAGATGAAGAGAGGGTACTTTTTCAAAAGCATTACCTGGCAGTCCCAGGCTTTATGCCTGTCTGATGTTTGCCCTGGTAGCACCCAAGTCAAACTTGTTATCTCACCCTGGAACTCTCTTTTCCTTCTACGTATCCCACACCAGTTGAGAACATCAGGATACAGTCAATCAAGCATAGAGGAATCTCAGAGCTATCTTTGGCTTCTTTCTCACCCTTGCAATCCAATCAGAATCCAAGTTCTGTGGATTCTTCCTGTAAACTATCTGTTAAGTCCTTTCCTTTTTCTCCATTCCCACTGTTCCTACTCTAGGTCAGACCTCCCTTACTTCTCACTCAAAACTAATCCAGCAACTTCTGAGCTGATTTCCATGTGCCTAATCTCCCTTCTCTCCAATCCATTCTCCACCTACCTTTACCAAACGGACCTCATATCTTCTCTTTCTCTACACAATATTCCAAGGTGAGCTCATCTCTTCTCTTGGATTCAAAAATCATAATTTTGCTGATGAGTCAGAATTTTATCTCCAGCCAGAGGAATTCTCTGAATCTCAGACTCACACATCCCACACAGCCGATTCGACGTTTCCACTCGGATGTCTTATAGGTATCTCAAACTTAACATGTCTAAAACAGAACAATTCGTTTCCCACCCAAAATGTATCCCTTCCCACAATCTTCCCCATCTCAATAATTAGTATCACACTCTACCCAGAAGCTCAGTTCAGAGATAGTCATCCTTAATTCCTCCTTGTCTCTAACCTCCCGCATCCAATCTATACATCAAGTCATGCTGATGCACCTCAAGTATTCACATTTCTCCAGTATCATTTAGTATTTTGTTCATTTGCAAACAATGGAAAACACAATTCCCAGTGGCTTCAATAATGGGACTACTTGTTTCTGGTGTACCCGAAGTCTGGAAATAGGGCACTGGGCTGGTGTAGTGGCTCAACAATGCCACAGGGAACACAGACTTCTTTTGTCTTTCTGCCCTATCACTGTCAGTATGTGGCTTTTGTTCATGATTGCAAAAGGGTTGCTGAATCTCCAAGTGTTACATCCACTTTCCAGATCAGAAGAAAGCCTTCTCTTATACAGTTGTATTCTATTTATTCAGAAAAAGAAGCCTTTTCCAGAGATTCAACCCACATCTAATTGGCTAGAACTGTGTCACATGGCCACCTCTGGCTACAGGGCAGACTGGGGGATTGAGTATTTTTAGCTGGGTACATTTTCTTCCCTGGACAAAATCATGGCCCTATGAGTAAGGGAGAAGGGGGAATGGATATCAGGTAGGCTGTATTAGTATGTACCTTACCATGCATCATCCTATTCTCTAGCTACACTGGAATATTTTTCCCAGTTCCCTGAAATACAATGCAATCCTACAAAGCTTTTATCTCTTTGCTTCAGTTGTTATCTCTACTTGGAATGTCCTTCTCTTTCTTGCTTTTCAACCTAAAATATTCCACTCATCCTCCAAGATGGACCTTGAATGCCTCCTATCAGAAGCCTTCCTTTATCCTCGGAGGCAGGATTAATGCTCCTTGAATTCCTAAGAGGTGGTGCGGGAAGCGAGGGCCTTGTCTTCAGCATTTAAACAAGTGCCCGGAATATTCTAAACCATCAAGCAGTGTTAAGCAAACTGAAAGAGGTGGAAAGTTCAGGAGTACGTGTTTCTCTCTTTTAATCCTCACAATAATCTCATGAGGAAGCTATTACCCTTGTTTTACAGATAAAGAAACTGAGTTTCAAAGAAATAAAGTAACTTGCCCAAGGCCACACAGCTAATAACACGATCCTAGAAATTAGTTATTTGACACTATCCTTTTGCTTTGCCCTCCCCCATCTCCTGCCACTTTTTTTTTTTTTAATCCAGAGATCAGCAAACTAAGGCTCATAGGCAGGCCTCTTGTTTCTGAAAATTAAGTTTTATTGGAACACAGCCATACCCATTCCTTTATGTGTTGTCTATGTTGCATTTGCCTACTACAACAGAAGAGTTGAGTCAATGAGACAGACCATATAGCCTGCAAAACCTAAAGTATTTACTCTCTGGTTCTTTATAGATAAAATGTGCTGACCTCTCTCTGTGCTCTGCCATACTGACTCCTGAATTCAACTGAAAGATAAATGCCATGAAAAGAGAGGTTTAAAATGATTATTTTTAGAGTAACACTATGAAGAAGAAAAAAATTAGGATCCCTGCTTGAGGAAGATGTAGCATTTAAAAACGGCAGAAGGAACAAGGAAATTCAGTAGTTCTGACTTCTTTCTGTGTTCAGCGAGAAAGAGAACCAGCATTCAAAAGAACTGTGCTGAAAAAGAATTGATTAACCATTATAAGAATAAATCTTACTTCACAGGGCTGTTGTAAAAATGGAATAAGCTGGGCTTCCCTGGTGGCGCAGTGGTTGAGAGTCCGCCTGCCGATGCAGGGGACACGGGTTCGTGCCCCGCTCGGGGGGTATCCCACATGCCGCGGAGCGGCTGGGCCTGTGAGCCATGGCCGCTGAGCCTGCGCGTCCGGAGCCTCTGCTCCGCAACGGGAGAGGCCACACCAGTGAGAGACCCGCGTACCACCAAAAAAAAAAAAAAAAAAAAAAAAAATGGAATAAGCTAAAGCATGAGATAGAGCTCAGCATATAGTCGAAGCTCAATGAACAGTGCCTATGTGCCAATGTGGCCCAATCTTCATCAGGTATTGTTGCTTCTAAACTTGACCTTTCCTTATTGTCAGGGCCACTCTTTGAGGGTCAAGGGAAGAAAGAAAGGCTATTTGTACTGTTCCCAGTCCAGAATTCCATAATATTGGAAAATCATTGTGATCTATCTTGGTTCCATTTTCTCCCGAGAGCCATTCCCATATCTTGGAGAAAACTGCAGTCTCAGGCAAGAAAGCAATTAAGTCTTGGCCTATTTGCTTATCCTCTCTCTGTCTAGCCCAAACAGCTCCATTTGTTACCATCGCTGCTCTTTCACAGAGGAGAAGCCAGGTGCTGGGGAGACAGGATGAGGATAAGGTAGTCCCAGGGTGACTTCAGTGAACGCCACAGCAGTGCTCATCACAATCCTCTTGAAATTCCTTGGAGAAAAGCTTTCCAGGTATATGAGGGGAGGGAAAAACCTGCCTAGTTAAAGCCTTACATAACCTCAGTGCAGAAACCAGCTGGGTCCTAGTAAATGCAACATAGGCATCTCATTTGAGGCCAGTGCATCTACCAGAGGCTACATTATTAATGAGCTGAGAAGGGGGCAAACTGTAACTTGAAGAAGATGAGCAAGAAAGAAGCAATAGCCATTTGGATCAAAGGTAGCAAAACATTCAACACAAACCTTCTATAACTTTCCTACCAGAAATAACTTATTTAAGATAGGGGGTTTTGGCTTTTAGAGAGCTGAGCCTGGATGTACGTTTTCTGTGGTTGCTTGTTTTATAGCACAGGTTGAACTCTGGAGACAGGATGTTATGGAGCCAAGTCTTCTTACGTATTCTTAATGATTGTAAAGTGTCTGGATTTACTGCATGAAAAATGCAGGCTGTAAAAGCAGAGTGGTGCATGCTGTAAAAAAATTGCTGTTTGTTCCTCTTTAATAGAATACAGTGAAAACATGGCAACAGTCAGTCAAAAGTTGCAATTGGAAAGCAATAATAAATAAAATATCCCTTAACAATGCAGTCAAACAGAAGACATCCAATCATTAAAGCTTTGCTTAAGTACACTGCCAGCTTATGACTCAGAGCAAACCAAACGCACCAAATGCCATGTAAATGATAATTCTCAGAGATTCGGGAGTTCCCCACAGTTGACATGAATAATTCTGACAACCCTGCAAGTACTAATGGTTAAGACATCAAAATAAAACACAGCATTAGGGCTTCCCTGGTGGCGCAGTGGTTGAGAGTCCACTTGCCGATGCGGGGGACACGGGTTCGTGCCCCGGTCTGGGAAGATCCCACATGCCGTGGAGTGGCTGGGCCCGTGAGCCATGGCCACTGAGCCTGCGCGTCCGGAGCCTGTGCTCCGCAACGGGAGAGGCCACAACAGTGAGAGGCCCACGTACCGTAAAACAAAAAACAAAAAACACAGCATTAAAGGAGACATGAGGGCCCTGCCTTAATAGAGCTAATTTTGCTTATGCTGAGAAGTACAGGAATCCATGCCCCGTGACTGAACATCCTTGATTCCATACATTCTTAAGACTCAGGAAAATACTGGGAAATATTGCTATTAGTAGCTACCCAGCTATCTGAAACAGACTACGGGAAACATATTGACAAGCTTTCACCAATTTACTACAGCCGATAAATATCATTTCTCCTTGCAGTGCCATTTTCTGAAATGTGCATTCTGTTACTATAGCAACTTTCATTTTGTTAACCTGTTGCTCACATTAAAAGTCTGTTATTTTTAGCATAACATTTCCAGAAGTCTTTGACAAAGAAAAATGGGAAAAGACTGCAGCTTGAAGATGAACGTGATGTCCAATATGAATTCTAATATGTAGCATATTTGGTCAGTATATCATCTATTATGAGGTTGCAGAAATATAGATTTTTTAAAAATTGTATGTTTATGGACTTTGTAGAAAAAAATACCATACCCCATATCTCTTTTTGGAACAAGGTCGGGTATAAATAAATAACAATATCCAAATGGATTTATTTTTTACAAATTTTTACTTACACAGAATCCAAGGAGAGGAACATATTGCTGAGGATTTTTTGTGCCGTGGTAGAGTCAAGGCTTTTGCTGTTGGATTGCAGTTTTAAAGATACTGCTGTAATGCTAGGACATGTGGGGCAAAGGGGATGAATTACAGCTATGAAAATGTCATGCAGTAAGAAATTAAGTTGGGGGGAGCAGTTCTGTAGATAGCTGACACTCATGATAAATTGTGACATAGCCTAGTTTTTGACCTTCACACAAACAAATCTCTTCCTCTTTTTCCAAAATATTGTCTTATTTTTCACTTCCCTGTCGAAAACGAAGTTCTGTGTAGTTTGATACAACATGGCTGGGAATGATCAACTTTATGAACACTGACTGTTTTCCCCTTTGGATTTGGGTAGGGAAGACCCTGACCTTCATTTATTACAAGTGATCCTGGAAATTAAATTTGACTTGATTTCTAGATGGGAACAATTAGTTCCTAATGCTGTAACTAATATTCTCTAATTATTAGAAAGGCGATGGAGTGCAGTGGATAAGGGTTTGGCTTCCAGAACCAGACTGCCTGGATTTGAATCCCAGCCACACAGTTTCCTCATTTGTAGGACAGGGATGATGTGCCACACCGTTTCCTCATTTGTAGGACAGGGATGATGATAATAGTGCCTATCATAGAGTTGTTGTGAGAATTAAATAACTTATACATGTAATATGCTTAAAAGAGTACCCAGTCCATAGTCAGCTTTATCAGAAGTATCATCATTTTTATCCCTTAACCTCAAGCAGTACAGCTTTCCTTTACTGTCTTAATTACAAAACATACACACACTCACACGCACACACACACAGTTACTTATCCTTTTACTGGCTGGCTAATACAGCTGGGTGTAAGCTAATATGTAGTTTTCTAATAGGTAAATTGCCAAAGGTCACACAGTTAGTGACTGACAAGGGTGGGATTCATACCCAGGTAGTCTGGTTCCCGAAGTCAGGCCCTTATCCACTCCACTTCACTGACTTTCTAATAGAGAATTTTAGTCAGAACATTAGGAAAGAATTGTTCCCATCTAGAATTCAAGTCATAGCTGCAATTTATCCCCTAGCCCCTGCCTTCAGTTGAAATACATATTACCCCAAATACTGCATCCCTGTATGAGTTCCCCGCTCTAAGCATTTCCCCAACACTCACAGACTCATGGTGATAGGTCCTAAAGGACACTGACCAGGCCCTAGAACCCAGTCTCTCCCCACCCCAGGTTTATTGAGGTATAATTTACATAGAATAAAATCCACCCTTTTAGAGTACAGTTCTGTACATTTTGGCAAGTGCACATAGTAACCACCATTATCTTACAGAACATTTTCATAACTCCCCCAAATTCTCTCCTACCCCTTTGGAGTCAATACCCCTTCTCCCGCTCTTTTCCTACCCCTATGGTTTTACCTTTTTCAGAACGCTATATAAATTGAATCATACAGTATGTAACCTTTTAAGCCTGGCTTCTTTCACTTGGAATAATACATTTGAGATTTATTCATATTGTATGTGTCAGTAATTCATTGTTTTTACTACTGAATAGTATTCCATTGTATAAATGTCCACAGTTTTAGAACTCAGTCTTAAAGCAGCAGGCCTTTTTTTCTGCTCCAAGAATATGTAGTTCTAAACTAGATAAGGATCATATAAAGTCTCTCAAATATAGTGGAGATACCTGATGTTACTTGATATAATGGAGAATTCTAGAAGCTCGAGTTATTGAAACCTATGAAATAGTTGCTTGGTATGGTTTGTGGAGTCTCCCATCTATGATTCCAGTGGAGAGGGAAAAAAAGGGGAGAATTAGAAAAGTTATCTTAGACACAAATCCTATCTCTGGAGAGACTGTTAATTAGTAAAGAAGGACAAATGCAATGAAGTACAAAAGGTAGACAAATCCATCTTAATCAGAGTTATAATCATAAAAGCTGTACTTTTCTCCTTCCCATCAATGCCCTTTACCAAACAAGCAGCGAAGGAGGAACATGAGGTTGTAAGGAATGTGTCAAGTGTATGACTGTGATGATCCTCACTTTGAGTGCACCTGGGACAAAGCTCGCCTCATTCACCTTTGCCATTTCTCCTTTGGGTTCATGGTATATGATAATTGGGAGGTGCTCACAAAATATTTGCTTAATAAATGAAAAATTCATTCTTTGCCATGAATGTTACCAAATAAGGAGTTGTAAATTTGGCCGATGATCTCTTAAAACTCATATCTTTTCATGGCTGATCTGGGCTCAAACACAAAAATTTCTGGTAGTGGTCTTTCAGCTGCACCATAGTAACTAAGACTTCCCAACTGGATCACAATTCCTCTTAATAGAGTGTTCACAGACCAATGACTTGATTTTCTCTGTTGCCAATGAAGGAGGATGGGGAAAGAAGCACTTTCAATCACTGCCTTCCAATGATTCACCCCAAGTATTTGAAAATTCATTATCAGCCTGTTTTTGAAGGAATACTTATTACTGATTTTTAGTTATTACGTGTTTTTGAAAGCAAGACTGAATATTATCAGTCATCTGACTCTAAAGTCATAGTCTCAAAAAAATGTTAACCTTTTTCCCATCAGGATATTTTCCAATACAGTAAAATATTCTTGCCATAAATGATGAGCAAGTATATGAAGGAAAATTGCTTGATAATCTCTGTCTGGGTAAAGGCTAAGTACTCCCATGAGCAAGACTAGAATTTTAAGAATAAAATTCTGATATTTGTTAAATTTTTCAGGGCTCGATTTCCATGACTAGTAAGTATCTGCACACTGAGGTTTACTAGTGTGAATGACAACACGTGCAGAAAGGAAAGTTTCTGGCTCTAGTCACTTGTAAAGAGACTATTTACCTTGTCTGCACATACTGCTCAGCTGAACTATAATTATTATCATCTGGATCCACCAAGTTTAAGTACTTACACAAAAGCAGATATTGAGGGGATCTTTAGTTAAAGCTCTAAAAAAATAAAGACTAATCGAGAAAAACTGAATATACACCCGGGGGAGAAAACTATATTCAATTAACTTTAATATAAAAATGTATTGCACAGCAAAGGAAACCATAAACAAGACCAAAAGACAACCCTCAGAATGGGAGAAAATATTTGCAAATGAAGCAACTGACAAAGGATTAATCTCCAAAATATATAAGCAGCTCATGCAGCTCAATAACAAAAAAACAAACAACCCAATCCAAAACTGGGCAGAAGACCTAAATAGACATTTCTCCAAAGAAGATATACAGATTGCCAACAAACACATGAAAGAATGCTCAACATCACTAATCATTAGAGAAATGCAAATCAAAACTACAATGAGATATCACCTCACACCAGTCAGAATGGCCATCATCAAAAAATCTACAAACAATAAATGCTGACGAGGGTGTGGAGAAAAGGGAACACTCTTGCACTGCTGGTGGGAATGTAAATGGATACAGCCACTATGGAGACCAGTATGGAGGTTCCTTAAAAAACTACAAATAGAACTACCATATGACCCAGCAATCCCACTACTGGGCATATACCCTGAGAAAACCAAAATTCAAAAAGAGTCATGTACCACAATGTTCATTGCAGCTCTATTTACAATAGCCCGGAGATGGAAACAACCTAAGTGTCCATCATCGGATGAATGGATAAAGAAGATGTGGCACATATATACAATGGAATATTACTCAGCCATAAAAAGAAACGAAATTGAGCTATTTGTAATGAGGTGGATAGACCTAGAGTCTGTCATACAGAGTGA
The DNA here is from genome assembly GCF_005190385.1 of Monodon monoceros. Taxonomy (NCBI): domain Eukaryota; kingdom Metazoa; phylum Chordata; class Mammalia; order Artiodactyla; family Monodontidae; genus Monodon; species Monodon monoceros. The sequence continues at coordinate 38,019,664 of NW_021703779.1, forward strand.
AGTAAGTCAGAAAGAGAAAGACAAATACCATATGCTAACACATATATATGGAATTTAAGGGAAAAAATGTCATGAAGAACCTAGGGGTAAGACAGGAATAAAGACACAGACCTACTGGCGAACGGACTTGAGGATATGGGGAGGGGGAAGGGTGAGCTGTGACAAAGCGAGAGAGAGGCATGGACATATATACACTACCAAACGTAAGGTAGATAGCTAGTGGGAAGCAGCCGCATAGCACAGGGAGATCAGCTTGGTGCTTTGTGACCGCCTGGAGGGGTGGGATAGGGAGGGTGGGAGGGAGAGAGATGCAAGAGGGAAGAGATATGGGAACATATGTATATATATAACTGATTCTTTTTGTTGTAAAGCAGAAACTAAGACACCATTGTAAAGCAATTGTACTCTAATAAAGATGTTAAAAAAATAAATAAAAAATTTTAAAAATAATATAAAAATATACAACAAAATATAAATAATTAGAATTCTAATTCTGGAATTTAAGTATAGATTCTTTCTTTCTTTCCACTTTATTCCAAAGTGGAGTTACCATATTAGTCATAGGAGATTAAAAGATATAGGTACAGAATTCTGAATACAGTAAGCCAACTACATATGAACCTTCAAGTTTCGAACTTTCAAAGATGTAAACATGCATTCACACGTCCAGTCACGTAAGTTAGTTCACATGTCTGGCGTACATTGTCACGTGCGTGCATCCTCTACAAGTGGTTGTGATTTTGTGTACTTTAGGACAACTTCATTGAACTCCTTGCTGTGCAACACGAGGAGCTTACTAATGAAGATCTGATGGAATTCGAGGCCCAGAGAAAGGATGAAGAGAGACAAGAGGAAGAAGAAGTAACTGAAGAACCGAAGAGATTCACGACGCAGGAAATGGCAAGGGGATTTTCTTTATTTGAGGAGGCACTGTTAGTTTCTGAGGCATAGGACTCGAATGCAGAATGGTACACGAAGGCTGCAGCAGCCATTCAGAATGCAATCCACTGCTACCGTGTCATCTATGACGAGAAAAGAGGCTAGATAGAACTGAATCCAGCAAGGAACCAGAGCCTGTGCCATCAACGTCAGGCGTGAGTGAAATTGCAGCTTGCCCTCCGTCCCCTATTGCTGACGATCCTTCAGCTCTACCATCTCCCACCTCCTCTCCCTCCTCCAGTCAGTAACTCTTCTTCCCTGTTCACTCAACGCCAACCCCTGGATGCCAGCTGTTGTACTGTACTTTTCGAGGTGCTGTACTGTAAGATTAAAAAGGTTTTCTTTACTTTTTGTGTTTGTTTTTATGTGTTATCTGTGTGAAAAGTATTATAAATCTATTACAGTACAGTCCTATATAGCCGATTGTGTTAGTTGGGTACCTAGGCTAACTTTCTTGGACTTAACGAACAAATTGGACTTATGAACACGCTCTCAGAACAGAACATGTTCATATGTAGGGGACTTACTCTATCTAAATTCTCAGCCAACTGTTGGTGTCATGAGAGGCAGATCAACGTGAGGACCTTGATCTGTCCTGAGCTAGACTGAATACAAGCTGCCCTTTGTGCTTCTGTATGAGGGCCGCACTTTCGAAGAGACTGGGCAGCCTCCAGGGCCCCTTGCTCCCAGTTCACTTGCTAATCTTGAGCCTCAGCGTTTTTCCAGTTGATGGCAAGTAAATCTAAGGAAGCATTAATCCAAGGCAAAGGATATAAAGAGAAATAGCTATTCCCTCCAGAGACAACATCAGAGCTATCATATGCTGACCACCCATGCACTTGAGAAAGAAACATCCGCAGAGAGTCAATTCAAAAGATACCTAAAACCTAAAGCCGAAGAAAAGATGACTAGGAACTTCTTCTAACCAAGATGCAGTAACAGGGTTTAAATTTATCTTCTTATCTGAAACAAATAAAATACTATACAAAATGTGTAAAACAGTGATTTTTAAGTCATTGGACATCAGGCTATGAAGGATATGATCCCTGAGAGGTAGGAACCTACTGTTTCTCCAGCTTACTGCTTTGAGACAGTTTGAAGGCCGTGGTGTGTTGAGGGCAAATCCAGGTGGAATGAATCAAACTCCCGAAGGTGAGATATTGCTAAGAAGACTGGGAGGACAAAATATCTAGAGTTAACAAAACGTAGCCCTGGAGACAAGAGAGCTGCAGAGGGAGAAAATTCTACAGATTTATAGAAGTCCCTCTCAAGTATTCAGCAGAGTACCCATCAGCACGTGCATGTAAGGAAACTACCCAAGGCCAAGGAAAAAACCATCCCAAAGGGTTAGTAGGAACAGTACTTGGTAATAACACAGGGCTGTTAACAGTGTCTGTTCTTACCAGCTAGGCTAGTAATCTTCATAATTCATGGAATATTGGGTAGAGTCATCAGAAGAATTTTACCTAAGTAGTGGAGAATGATTAGTCCTAGACTAAATGCTGCTCCATTCCTCAGAAACAGATCTTAAAAGCAAGACCCAAAAGGATCAAAGTAACTTAACTTCATCCCACAACAAGATCAAGAATATTTATCAGAATACAAAAATATCTAGCATCCAACAAGGTAAAATTCACAATGTGTGACAGTCTATTAAAGATTACCAGGCAAGTAAGGAAGCAGGAGAGCAGAAATCATAATGAGGAGAATAATGAATCAATGAAAACAGACCCAGAACTGGCACAGATATTTGAACTGGCAGAAAATGACATTAATAGCCGCTAATATAACTCAATTTCATATGTTCAAAGAGTTAGAGGAAAGATTGTACATGTTAAGTAGAAAATTGAAGAAATATTTTTAAAAGACCTAAATCAAAATTATAAAGATAAAAACAATAGTGTGTGATATGAAAAATATACTAGATGGGATGAAAGGCAGATTCAATGTTACAGAATAAATGATTAGTGACCTTGAAGCCATAGGATTAAGAACTATCTGTAACACAGATACCAAAACACAGAAAAGAAAAGTTTTAAAAAATGAACAGATCACCAGAGAGCTGTAGAACAACTTCATACACCTAATGCACATGTAATTGATATACCTAAAAGAGAGGAAAGACAGATGGGAATTAAAAAAATGTTTGAAGAATAACAGCCCCTAGATTTCAAATTTGGCACAAACTAAAATCCTAGAGATCGAAGAAAATCAATGAACCTGAAGCACAAAAAACATAAAGAAAACCAAACAAAGGCATGCCACAATCAAACTCTCAAAACCAGGGCTTCCCTGGTGGCGCAGTGGTTGAGAGTTCACCGGCCGATGCAGGGGACACGGGTTCGTGTCCCGGTCCGGGAAGGTCCCACATGCTGCGGGGCAGCTGGGCCCGTGAGCCATGGCCACTGGGCCTGCGCGTCCGGAGCCTGTGCTCCGCAACGGGAGAGGCCACAACAGTGAGAGGCCCGCATACCGCAAAAATAAAAACAAAAACAAATTCTCAAAACCAGTCCTAAAGAGAAAATCTTAAAAGCAGTCGGAGAAAAAAGATATGTTGGATGACAGCAGGTTTCTTATCAGAAATAATGCAAAAGGACAGCAGATCAACATCTTTAAAGTAGTAAAAGAAGTAAACTGTCAACTTAGAATTCTCTAGTCAGCAAAAATAGCATTCAAAAATGAAGGTAAAATAAAGACATTTCAGACATAAAAATGCTGAAAGAATTAATCACCAGAAGACTCATATTACAAGAAATGTTAGAAAGTTGATCAGGCGAAAAGAAAATCATACAAATGAAAATCTAGAGCTACTAAATGAATGAAGCACACCAGAATGGTAACTACTTGTGTAGAAATATATGATACTTTTGTTATTTAAATATCTTTAAAAGATAAATGATTGCTTAAACAAAGGTAAAAATAATGTAGCATGGGGTTTATAACACATGTAAAAGTAAAATGTATGATAACAAAAGAACAAAGCCAGGAAGGAGAGAGTTGAAAAATATACCGTTTAGGGTTCTTATACTTCACGTGAAGTGATGTACTATCAAGTGATGGTAGACTGTGACCAATTTAAAATGTATACTATACACCCTAAAGTAATCACAAAAAGAGCAAGGAAAAGAGTTATACCCAATAAGCCAACAGAAGGATTGAAATGGAATTATAAAAAATAATAAACCTAAAAGAAAGCAGAAAAAGAGGAACAAAGAACATATGAGACAAAGAGAAAACAAATAGCATAATGGTAAATGTAATCTGAACACAATAACCACATTAAGTGTAAACAGTCTAAACACCCCATTAAAAGGCAGGGGTTGTCAGATTGGATAAAAAGCAAGATCCCACTGTATGCTGCCTACAAAAAACACACAATTATAAAGGCACAAACAAGATAAAAGTAAAATGATGAGAAAAGATACACCATGCTAACACTACCCAAAAGAAAGCTGGAGTGGCTATATTAATTACCTAATAATTAATAATAATATTAATAATTACCTCTATTAATAATTACCTGAGGGCATATATTCACACAAAGACTTGTACACAAATGTGCAGAAAAACTTAATTTGTACTCAGCCATAAAAAGGAATGAAACGGGGTCATTTGTAGAGATGTGGATGGACCTAGAGATTGTCATACAGAGTGAAGTAAGTCAGAAAGAGAAAAACAAATACAGTATATTAATACATATATGTGGAATCTAAAAAAATGTTACAGATGAAGTGGTTTGCAAGGCAGAAATAGAGACACAGACATAGAGAACAAACATATGAACACCAAGGTGGGAAAGTGGGGGGAGGGGTGGTGGTGGTGGGATGAATTGGGAGATTGGGATTGACATATACACACTAATATGTATAAAATAGATAACTAATAAGAACCTGATGTATAAAAAAAATAAAATTCAAAAGAAGAACAAAAAGAATCACCAATGTCTAGAACAATAACTGGAAAAAAATAGATGTTAAAAATATTTGTTGGAGGCTTCCGGGAAGATGGCGGAAGAGTAGGACGCGGAGATCACCTTCCTCCCCACAGATACACCAGAACTACATCTACACGTGGAACAACTCCTATAGAACACCTACTGAATGCTGGGAGAAGACCTCAGACCTCCCAAAAGGCAAGAAACCCCCCACGTACCTGGGTAGGGCAAAAGAAAAAAGAAACAACAGAGACAAAAGAATAGGGACGGGACCCGCACCAGTGGGAGGGAGCTGTGAAGGAGGAAAGGATTCCACACACTAGGAAGCCCCTTCACGGGCGGAGACTGCCGGTGGCGGAGGGGGAAAGCTTCGGAGCCGCGAAGGAGAGCACAGCAACAAGGGTGCGGAGAGCAAAGCGGAGAGATTCCCGCACAGAGGATCAGGGCCGACGGGCACTCACCAGTCCGAAAGGCTTGTCTGCTCACCCGCCGGGGCGGGCGGGGCTGGGAGCTGAGGCTCGGGCTTCAGCTGGAGCGCAGGGAGAGGACTGGGGTTGGCTGCGTGAACACAGCCTGCAGGGGGTTAGTGCGCCACGGCTAGCCGGGAGGGAGTCCGGGGAAAAGTCTGGACCTGCGAAAGAGGCCAGAGGCTTTTTCTTCCCTCTTTGTTTCCTGGTGCGCGAGGGGAGGGGATTAAGAGCGCTACTTAAAGGAGCTCCAGAGACGGGCGCGAGCTGCGGCTAAAAGCGCGGACCCCAGAGATGGGCATGAGGCGCTAAGGCTGCTGCTGCCGCCACCAAAAAGCCTGTGTGCCAGCACAGGTCACTATCCACACCCCCCTTCCGGGGAGCCTGTGCAGCCCGCCACTGCCAGGATCCCGGGATTCAGGGACAACTTCCCGGGAGAGCGCGTGGCGCGCCTCACGCTGGTGCAACGTCACGACGGCCTCTGCCGCCGCAGGCCCGCCCCGCACGCCAGGCCCCTCCCTCCCCCCTGGCCTGAGTGAGCCAGAGCCCCCAAATCAGCGGCTCCTTTAACCGCGTCCTGTCTGAGCGAAGAACAGACGCCCTCCGGCGACCTACACGCAGAGGCTGGGCCAAATCCAAAGCTGAGCCCCTGGGAGCTGTGAGAACAAAGAAGAGAAAGGGAAATCTCTCCCAGCAGCCTCAGAAGCAGCGGATTAAACCTCCACAATCAACTTGATGCACCCTGCATCTGTGGAATACTTGAATACACAACGAATCATCCCAAATTGAGGAGGTGGACTATGAGAGCAAGATTTATGATTTTTTCCCCTTTTCCTCTTTTTGTGAGTGTGTATGTGTATGCTTCTGTATGAGATTATGTCTGTATAGCTTTGCTTCCACCATTTGTCCTAAGGTTCTACCTGTCCGTTTTTTAAAAAAATTTTTATTCTTAATAATTATTTTTTAATTTAATAACTTTTATATTTTACTTTATTTCATTTTAATTTTTCTTCTTTCTTTTTTCCTTCCTTCCCTCCTTCCTTCCTTCCTTCCTTCCTCCCACCATTCCGCCCTCCCTCCCTCCTTTCTTTCTTTCGTTCCTTTCCTTCTTTTCTTCTTCCTTCCTTCCTTTCTTTCTTTCTTCCTACCTCTACTAATTCTTTCTCTCTACTTTCTCTCCCTTTTATTCTGAGCCGTGTGGATGAAAGGCTCTTGGTGCTCCAGCCAGGAGTCAGTCCTGTACCTCAGAGGTGGGAGAGCCAACTTCAGGACACTGGTCCACAAGAGACCTCCCAGCTCCACATAATATCAAACGGTGAAAATCTCCCAGAGATCTCCATCTCAATGCCAGCACCCAGCTTCACTCAACGACCAGCAAGCTACAGTGCTGGACACCCTATGCCAAACAACTAGCAAAACGGGAACACAACCCGACCCATTAGCAGAGAGGCTGCCTAAAATCATAAGTCCACAGACACCCCAAAACACACCACCAGACGTGGACCTGCCCACCAGAGAGACAAGATCCAGCCTCATCCACCAGAACACAGGCACTAGTCCCCTCCACCAGGAAGCCTACACAACCCACTGAACCAACCTTAGTCACTGGGGACAGACACCAAAAACAACGGGAACTACGAATCTGCAGCCTGCAAAAAGGAGACCCCAAACACAGTAAGATAAGCAAAATGAGAAGACAGAAAAACACACAGCAGATGAAGGGGCAAGATAAAAACCCACCAGACCTAACAAATAAAGAGGAAATAGGCAGTCTACCTGAAAAAGAATTCAGAATAATGATAGTAAAGATGATCCAAAGCCTTGGAAATAGAATAGACAAAATGCAAGAAGCACTTAACAAGGACCTAGAAGAACTAAACAGCAAACAAACAGTGATGAACAACACAAAAAATGAAATTAAAAATTCTCTAGAAGGGATCAATAGCAGAATAACTGAGGCAGAAGAAGGGATAAGTGACCTAGAAGATAAAATAGTGGAAATAACTACTGCAGAGCAGAAAAAAGAATGAAAAGAACTGAGGACACACTCAGAGACCTCTGGGACAACATTAAATGCACCAACATTCGAATTATAGGGGTTCCAGAAGAAGAAGAGAAAAAGAAAAGGACTGAGAAAATATTTGAAGAGATTATAGTTGAAAACTTCCCTAATATGGGAAAGGAAATAGTTAATCAAGCCCAGGAAGCACAGAGAGTCCCATACAGGATAAATCCAAGGAGAAATATGCCAAGACACATATTAATCAAACTGTCAAAAATTAAATACAAAGAAAGCATATTAAAAGCAGCAATGGAAAAACAACAAATAACACACAAGGGAATCCCCATAAGGTTAACAGCTGATCTTTCAGCAGAAACTCTGCAAGCCAGAAGGGAGTGGCAGGACATATTTAAAGTGATGAAGGAGAAAAACCTGCAACCAAGATTACTCTACCCAGCAAGGATCTCATTCAGATTTGATGGAGAAATTAAAACCTTTACAGACAAGCAAAAGCTGAGAGAGTCCAGCACCACCAAACCAGCTCTACAACAACTGCTTAAGGAACTTCTCTAGGCAAGAAACACAAGAGAAGGAAAAGACCTATAAAAACGAACCCAAAACAATTTAGAAAATGGGAATAGGAACATACATATCGATAATTACCTTAAATGTAAATGGACTAAATGCTCCCACCAAAAGACAGATTTGCTGAATGGATACAAAAACAAGACCCATATATATGCTGTCTACAAGAGACCCACTTCAGACCTAGAGACACATACAGACTGAAAGTAAGGGGATGGAAAAAGATATTCCATGCAAATGGAAACCAAAAGAAAGCTGGAGTAGCAATTCTCATATCAGACAAAATACACTTTAAAATAAACACAATTAGAAGAGACAAAGAAGGACAGTACATAATGATCAAGGGATCGATCCAAGAAGAAGATATAACAATTGTAAATATTTATGCACCCAACATACGAGCACCTCAATACATAAGGCAAATACTAACAGCCATAAAAGGGGAAATCCACAGTAACACATTCATACTAGGGGACTTTAACACCCCACTTTCACCAATGCACAGATCATCCAAAATGAAAATAAATAAGGAAACACAAGCTTTAAGTGATACATTAAACAAGATGGACTTAATTGATATTTATAGGACAGTCCATTCAAAAATAACAGAATACACAGTTTTCTCAAGTGCTCACAGAACATTCTCCAGGATAGATCATATCTTGGGTCACAAATCAAGCCTTGGTAAATTTAAGAAAATTGAAATTGTATCAAGTATCTTTTCCGACCACAATGCTATGAGACTAGATATCAATTACAGGAAAAGATCTGTAAAAAATACAAACACATGGAGGCTAAACAATACAGTACTTAATAACGAAGTGATCACTGAAGAAATCAAAGAGGAAATAAAAAAATACCTAGAAACAAATGACAATGGAGACACAACGACCCAAAACCTATGGGATACAGCAAAAGCAGTTCTAAGAGGGAAGTTTATAGCAATAGAAGCCCACCTTTAGAAACAGGAAACATTAGAATAAATAACCTAACCTTGCACCTAAAGCAACTAGAGAAACTAGAACAAGAAAACCCCGAAGTTAGCAGAAGGAAAGAAATCTTAAAAATCAGATCAGAAATAAATGGAAAAGAAATGAAGGACACAATAGCAAAGATCAATAAAACTGAAAGCTGGTTCTTTGAGAAGATAAACAAAGTAGATAAACCATTAGCCAGACTCATCAAGAAAAAAAGGGAGAAGACTCAAATCAATAGAATTAGAAATGAAAAAGGAGAAGTAACAACGGACACTGCAGAAATACAAAAGATCATGAGAGATTACTACAAGCAACTCTATGCCAATAAAATGGACAACCTGGAAGAAATGGACAAATTCGTAGAAATGCACAACCTGCCAAGACTGAATCAGGAAGAAATAGAAATATGAACAGACCAATCACAAGCACTGAAATTGAAACTGTGATTAAAAATATTCCAACAAACAAAAGCCCAGGACCAGATGGATTCACAGGCGAATTCTATCAAGCAATTAGAGAAGAGCTAACACCTATCCTTCTCAAACTCTTCCAAAATACAGCAGAGGGAGGAACACTCCCAAATTCATTCTACGAGGCCACCATCACCTTGATACCAAAACCAGACAAGGATGTCACAAAGAAAGAAAACTACAGGCCAATATCACTGATGAACATAGATGCAAAAATCCTCAACAAAATACTAGCAAACAGAATCCAACAGCACATTAAAAGGATCATACACTATGATCAAGTGGGGTTTATTCCAGGAATGCAAGTATTCTTCAATATATGCAAATCAATCGATGTGATAAACCATATTAACAAATTGAAGGAGAAACACCATACGATCATCTCAATAGATGCAGAGAAAGCTTTCGACAAAATCCAACACCCATTTATGATAAAAACCCTGCAGAAAGCACGCATAGAGGAAACTTTCCTTAACATAATAAAGGCCATATATGACAAACCCACAGCCAACATCATCCTCAATGGTGAAAAACTGAAAGCATTTCCACTAAGATCAGGAACAAGCCAAGGTTGCCCACTCTCACCACTCTTATTCAACATAGTTTTGGTAGTTTTACCCACAGAAATCAGAGAAGAAAAGGAAATAAAAGGAATCCAAATCGGAAAAGAAGAAATAAAGCTGTCACTGTTTGCAGATGACATGATACTATACATAGAGAATCCTAAAGATGCTACCAGAAAACTATTAGAGCTAATCAACGAATTTGGTAAAGTTGCAGGATACAAATATAATACACAGAAATCTCTGGCATTCCTATACACTAATGATGAAAAATCTGAAAGTGAAATGAAGAAAACACTCCCATTTACCATTGCAACAAAAAGAATAAAATATCTAGGAATAAACCTACCTAAGGAAACAAAAGACCTGTATGCAGAAAATTATAAGACATTGATGAAAGAAATGAAAGATGATACAAATAGATGGAGAGATATACCATGTTCTTGGATTGGAAGATTCAACATTGTGAAAATGACTCTACTACCCAAAGCAATCTACAGATTCAATGCAATCCCTATCAAACTACCACTGGCATTTTTCACAGAACTACAACAAAAAATTTCACAATTTGTGTGGAAACACAAAAGACCCCGAATAGCCAAAGCAATCTTGAGAACGAAAAACGGAGCTGGAGGAATCAGGCTCCCTGACTTCAGACTATACTACAAAGCTACAATAATTAAGACAATATGGTACTGGCACAAAAAAAGAAAGATAGATCAATGGAACAGGATAGAAAGAAAGCCCAGAGATAAACCCACGCACATATGGCCACCTTATCTTTGATAAAGGCGGCAGGAATGTACAGTGGAGAAAGGACAGCCTCTTCAGTAAGTGGTGCTGGGAAAACTGGACAGCTACATGTAAAAGTATGAGATTAGATCACTCCCTAACACCATACACAAAAATAAGCTCAAAATGGATTAAAGACCTAAATGTAAGGCCAGAAACCATCAAACTCTTAGAGGAAAACATAGGCAGAACACTCTATGACATAAATCACAGCAAGATCCTTTTTGACCCACCTCCTAGTGAAACGGAAATAAAAACAAAAGTAAACAAGTGGGACCTAATGAAACTTCAAAGCTTTTGCACAGCAACGGAAACCATAAACAAGACCAAAAGACAACCCTCAGAATGGGAGAAAATATTTGCAAATGAAGCAACTGACAAAGGATTAATTTCCAAAATTTACAAGCAGCTCATGCAGCTCAATAACAAAAAAAGAAACAACCCAATCCAAAAATGGGCAGAAGACCTAAATAGACATTTCTCCAAAGAAGATATACAGACCGCCAACAAACACATGAAGGAATGCTCAACATCACTAATCATTAGAGAAATGCAAATCAAAACTACAATGAGATATCATCTCACACCAGTCAGAATGGCCATCATCAAAAAACCCAGAAACAATAAATGCTGGAGAGGGTGTGGAGAAAAGGGCACACTCTTGCACTGCTGGTGGGAATGTGAATTGGTACAGCCACTATGGAGAACAGTATGGAGGTTCCTTAAAAAACTACAAGTAGAACTACCATATGACCCAGCAATCCCACTACTGGGCATATACCCTGAGAAAACCATAATTCAAAAGGAGTCATGTACCAAAATGTTCATTGCAGCTCTATTTACAAAAGCCCGGAGATGGAAACAACCTACATGCCCATCATCGGATGAATGGATAAAGAAGATGTGGCAAATATATACAATGGAATATTACTCAGCCATAAAAAGAAACGAAATTGAGCTATTTGTAATGAGGTGGATAGACTTAGAGTCTGTCATACAGAGTGAAGTAATTCAGAAAGAGAAAGACAAATACCGTATGCTAACACATATATATGGAATTTAAGAGAAAAAATATCATGAAGAATCTAGGGGTAAGACAGGAATAAAGACACAGACCTACTAGAGAATGGACTTGAGGATATGGGGAGGGGGAAGGGTGAGCTGTGACAAAGCGAGAGAGAGGCATGGACATATATACACTACCAAACGTAAGGTAGATAGCTAGTGGGAAGCACCCGCATAGCACAGGGAGATCAGCTCGGTGCTTTGTGACTGCCTGGAGGGGTGGGATAGGGAGGGTGGGAGGGAGGGAGATGCAAGAGGGAAGAGATATGGGAACATATGTATATGTATAACTGATTCACTTTGTTATAAAGCAGAAACTAACACACCATTGTAAAGCAATTATACCCCAATAAAGATGTTAAAAAAAAAACAGAAACATTTTTTTTAATCACACAGTCTCTGTGGGACAGAAATCCTGGCATGGTCTAGCTGGGTGCCTCTACCTCAAAATCTCCCAGAAGGCTCTAATCAAGTTGTGGATGAGTTTAACTCACTGTGGTAGGTAGCTTCTGATGGTAAGAATATTATTCTTACTTTTTCTGTCATTCATTTTTACTACTTTGTCTCTTATCCATTTTACTCCTTTCTTTATCTCCTTTCCATTGTCTTTGTTGTTTTCTTGTCTTTCTTCAATACCCCTTATTAAATTTCCCTTGAATCTCTATTCTCCCTTAGGTATCTTATAATTGATTCTTTATGTCTAAGTTTGTCTTTAATGCTTTCCTGAATTAAGTCAACTCTCTTTTCATATCTCCCTGGTTTTTGACTATTTCCTTTCTTAGATCTTAAATTTCTTACAAGGTGGTTTTTCATATACTCAAATATGTGTTTGATTATATTTAATTCTTACAGTTTTCTTCTGCTTTGCGGTTGTTCTTCCTATGGGAACTTTTCCTCATATGTGTGAAATTCTCCTCATATGTGTGAAATTTCCTCATATGTGTGAAATTTTGTTTTCTGAGTTTTTAGAATACCTCTATGTGGATTTGCTGATTTTCTTTTTGTTCATTTCTCTGTGGCATTGGAATGTTTCGCAAGATTCCTAGTTTAGTGGTATCCTTTCTCTCAACATAACAGTCTAGGCACTTTAAGCAGATTTGTTTATTAATTTGTTTAGGTGGGGGCTGGAAAGGCTGTGTGTCCTCTAGTTTTATGATTCTATTCTGTCCTATAGTACCCTACATTCCCTCCCCCCTCCCCCAGAATCTTTTCCTTTTTCCCACATAATTGCCAAGTGAAGTTTCTCTCTTATTTTTTTTCTCTACCAGAAGCTATGTGTTTTAAAGACTGCCCCCTTAAAATATAAGTACTTTTACATCCCATCACTGTAATCCACTTTCTGATCTTTCAGATGCTTTTTTAGAATATTCAGACTTAAAATGGAGTTAATCTTTCTGAGGCTGATTTTGGATCAGTTTTATGCCCCTTCCCTAGCTTCCCTCTTCTGTCTTCCCTAGTTTTTCTCCTTTTGCCTTACTGGCTGGAGGGTGGGGAGTTACGATGGCAGCATGGGAGATTGGAATGAAATTTGGTGATTTGTTACTTCTTTACTTATACTCACTTTGAGGCTTTGGCATTTTATGTCTTCAGGTAATGCCGAGGGCTTGGTTTTTGTGTAAGTTTACATTTCCCATCTTGTTATTTGGTATTGTTTTGGGAAGATATAGTGGGAGACTGGCAGCTTGTTGGCCACCATTGCCTTCAGCTACCCAGAAGTTCTCTTAATTTTTTTTAATGCTTCTAATTACTTTTTCAAAATTTTTATTCTTTGTTAAATTGGAAGCTTCAAGAGAGCAGGGACCATGTCTATCTTGTTCTATTCTATCCCCTCTGCCTAGTACATGTACAATTACTACAGACTCAAAAGAGCACTGGACCTTAGTTCAAAGTAATGAATACTATATTCAGAAGATTTGAGTTTAGATACTTAGCCCATTTAGGCCTTAGATTCTTTATCTATAACCAAGGATCTCACAGGGTAGTTGTGGAAAAGGATCAAGTATGAAAGTGCCTGACAATAGTTATTGTCTGGTCCATGCTTAGCTAACACCTAACACACACACACACACACACACACACACACTGCATTAATAACCTATACAACTTTTTTTTCTTATTTCATGCAATCCTAAGCATTTGGTAATTACGCTAAGCCTTTTTATGTATAAATTTTTCTAACTAGTCTATCATCATTCTTTTCTTACAAAGAGAAGTTTCTCATATCCTATTTCTTAAGATCTAGCTTTAAAAACCTCCTCTTGCATCTTCTTACCTTTATAAAAAATATAGAACACAAATTAAAAGTTTAGTGCATATTTTATTTTTTATATAGGCAGGCAGCCTATGTTCATAGTTTATGTTAACATCAAAAAAGCTAGTATACTAAAATCCAACTTTTATCTTGAAATTTAGAAATCATAATAGTCCTATTAGTAATAGTAATATAATAATAGCTAACACATACTGAGAGCTTACTATATGTCTGCCACAATTTTAAAACCTTGAAAGTTATCAACTCATTTAATCTTCACAATAACACTATGAGATAGGTACTATTATTATCCTCATGACATAAATAAGCAAAGTACGGTAAGTAACTTGCTGGAGGTCACACAGCTAGTAAATGGTGTAGCCACTGTTTGAACACAATGAAAAAGATGTCATGAGTTAATTAGGCAAATGGTAAAATACTACTTATTCAGGTGGACTCTTCTTTAAACCTATTCAAGCTAAAAATTTCTAAGTAAAAGTAAGTCTCCAGGACTTCCCTGGTGGCACAGTGGTTAAGAAGCCACCTGCCAATGCAGGGGACACGGGTTCGAGCCCTGGTCCGGGAAGATCCCACATGCCGCGGAGCAACTAAGCCCGTGCGCCACAACTACTGAGCCTGCACTCTAGAGCCCACGAGCCACAACTACTGAAGCCCACGTGCCTAGAGCCCGTGCTCCGCAACAAGAGAAGCCACCGCAATGAGGAGCCCGCACACCACAACGAAGAGTAGTACCTGCTCACCGCAACTAGAGAAAGCCCGCACACAGCAACAAATACCCAACGCAGCCAAAAATAAATAATTTTTTTTAAAAAGTAAATCTCTGGTAGATAAGATCACTTTGCAATACTCACAAGAGAGGCTTGAAATCTTCAATTCCCAGGGCAAAGTAGGGTTCTAAATTGCAAAGGGGGCCTCTTGCCTTCCAAGATGGCCCACACTCTGTCTATGGAGTGTGTATCTCCCTGAATAAACCTTTCACTTTACTATGTCTTGCTCTTGAATTCTTGCCTGCACAAAGCCAAGAACCCACACTTGGCGGCCATCCCAGGGACTCAGACATGACTTGGGATGTGACCATCCTCTCGCACCCCACTCTCTTTCTTGCAACATCTTTTCTGGCACCCAATGCGGGGCCTCAAAGGCCATAATCTCGATCCGCCTATTGGGCTCTGGCTCCCCTCTGAAGGGTGGCTGGGACTTATCCTGAGCCATGTAGATTCGAGTAGCCCGTTAAGTGGCAGCTGACGTCGCCTGCAGGATCTGGCACAGACCAGTTCTCTGGCCGTGAAGAAGCGCACTGAGGCCAAGGCTTTTCCCCCTCAGTCTTTCTCATCTTCCTATTGCTCTATCTCTTTGGACTTGAAAAGATCCACCCAGACGACCACCAAACATCCAAATTAAGACGGCGTGGCAAGTAATTGACAACTTGGTTGGGTCTAAAGAACTCCTGCCAGGGGGCTTATCTGGTGGCGCAGTGGTTGAGAATCTGCCTGCCAATGTTGGGGACACGGGTTCGAGCCCTGGTCTGGGAGGATCCCACATGCCGCGGATCAACTAGGCCCGTGAGCCACAACTACTGAGCCTGCGCGTCTGGAGCCTGTGCTCTGCAACAGGAGAGGCCGCGATAGTGAGAGGCCCACGCACCGCGATGAAGAGTGGCCCCTGCTTGCTGCAACTAGAGAAAGCCCTCGCAGAGAAACGAAGACCCAGCACAGCCAAAAATAAAAAAATAAAATAAATTTAAATTGCAAAGGGGGAGTCAATGTTCAAAGGCAGAAGACTGGAAGAGGGTGAAGGGTAGACCTGGGCACAGGCTGAGGGGACTCCAACAGTAGATGATAGTTGAATTTTTATATCTGTCCATCCTCCAGGGAGAGCTCAGCCTCTGTCTGTGATGTCTGAAATGCATAGCTTCAAGGCAGTCAATTAAGATGCTCTTATTTTTCACAACAGTTCTCTTTGGGATTCTTCTGACTCGGAAAACAAATGAACCAAAATGAAGTTAATGACTCTTTCAAGTCCTTCCATCAAAGGCTCCCAAATTATATACATTGTATCAGTGAAAATGCCCCGGTAGGAAAATCAGTTGCTCTGGGACATAGCGATGGGGGGAAGGGAGGAAACAGAAGATGCTAAGCCTGAGTGAGATCCTAAAGATGGCACAGAGTTGCTGGCTACAGCCACAGGAAATGAAGGGACTGGCATAGGGAAGGTACATAACCATTTAAATTCCAACCTCCATCCCACACTTCCCTCTTTAGAGGCCAGATGTGATCACAGCATGGATAGCAGCAACTATAATATCCATATTAAGAAATCAGTGCTCATTCCTTATTATTAGATTTGGGAAAAAAATGTGAGACGGTCTGGACATCCATTAGAACCATAGGCATACCTGTGTGTTACTGGGTACAATTAGCAATTAAATTCGTGGCTTTCCTCTGTTTTTACCCAAGAAGTTCACCTTATGATTTTCTCAAAAATCATTATTTACATCCAAAATCCCAAACTGAGCTGGGATCATAGTTACTAAGAAAAAATAAACCTCAAGCCAATTAGATTACTTAAAAATACACACAAGAGGCATAAACTATTCTATTCCCTGGAAAAAGAGTAGGATCTGTACTGCCTTTGTCAGCTAAATATTAGTCAAGACACGTAAAATTTATCCTTTGACCTCAGCTAAAGTTGCTGTCCTTACTGTGAAATTTGTTGGCTATACTAGAATCATCTCAGCCCTTGAAAAATCATAAAGACATGTTGGAAAGTTAATCTGAATAACATCACAATCTTATAAAAATGGACAGACTATATCAAACAAGTATTTTTATGCATTGGAACAAGAACTTGAAAAACAGATGTCTTTTCCTAGGTATGCCAAACACATTTCAGAAGTGGTCAGGGAGGGAAGGAGTTTGTAGAAATTATTCCAGATGAGGCAAACAAATAGGCAGAAATGTCCATCTTTTAATATGTCTTAGAGTGGTGATAGGAAATACATCGTTTTCTTTTTCCTTTTCTTATTCCCATCCCATAACATTAATTGAATTCTGAGATTTTAGAATCAAAATGTTTCATTAGCTACAGACCAGTCACATCTCCTCACTTCCTAAGCATACTTAGAACTGCCTGTAAATAACAGATCTTCATGATGGTGACCAGAAGCCAGTTAAAGCCCTCCTTCTCCTACCCTGTCATCAAGACATGATAATTTGGTAAAGCTCCAGTGGTCTCCAGTGGTCAACAGATTTATGAAGGTCCTGCTAGCCCAGCTTGCCCTCCGGGTGCCCTGAATCTAGAAAAGACAAGTAGGAAGAAAAGGTTTTGAAGAGCTCATAAGATAGATCTTTAATCTGGTAAACAAGATTATTTGGATTTCGGGGGTTAAAATACCCAGAAAATGGGGGCTTCCCTGGTGGCGCAGTGGTTGAGAGTCCGCCTGCCGATGCAGGGGACACGGGTTCGTGCCCCGGTCTGGGAAGATCCCACATGCCGCGGAGCGGCTGGGCCCATGAGCCATGGCCGCTGAGCCTGCACGTCCGGAGCCTGTGCTCCGCAACGGGAGAGGCCACAACAGTGAGAGGCCCGCGTACCGCAAAAAAAAAAAAAAAAAAAAAAAACCCAGAAAATGAATAAGAATGAGATTGGAAAATAGTCATTTCACAGTTTCCATATGGTGGTCACATTTGGGAGGACTCTTTTTTAGGAGTCCTGGGACAGCTACATATCTGAGTTATTACTTCTGTCCTTTTGTCCTGACTTTTAGGGAATATTTGTTTATAATCAAACCCCAAAGAGCAGACTGCAGTACAGACACAAGACCGATTTCTGAGCAATATCTCTGAGTAGAAAACTTCAATTCCCCTGTTAGAAAAGAAGCACCGACTGTGGGATAGATGTAGAAAAGAAATGATGAGAAACTCAATCCACACCCAGAGTTCAGTGAAGGTCACTTCAGGATGATGATGGGGCGAAATGAAGCTGTGTATCTGCAAACTAAATTAATAAATGAATCTGCAAAGCATACAGGCTGACCATGACATAAATGCATATCCTTCTTCCAACCAAATTATAGTTCATAGCTCCTCTCAGAAGGATTGCCTCTCTGAGTGCTGACTCCAAGGAAGCCTTCTCCCTGGTGGGTTGTCCCTGACAAGTATAAATGTTACCCTTTTCCATCTATTGTCCACTGATGACAAAAGGAAACTAATTAAACATAATTTCCAGGCTTTCAGAGTTAAGGTCCCTTCAAGTGGCCTGAGAATGACTTGCCGGTTTGGAATGGTGCCAACTGTGTGTTGGATCTGAGCAATGATCCTGCACTCATATAAATTCTAGAGCTAATGGTGAAATAATAGAGTCACAATTTGTGGGAAGCATATTTTTCTGTCCTGAAGAATGAAGTCCCTGCAGATGTGCAGTGAATGCATCAGTGTTCCGCTATTGTAAAGCCTCCTAAAGCCTCCTCCTAAATCCACAAAATCTCCTGAAGCATTTCAAGTTTGTGGTATTTTCTATTATCTTTAAATGTGGTGTTTTCATGGCTTATTTACTTAAAGCCTCATTGTACATTTGTGAATAAATTTCTTGGCATAGCGTTTCAGTGACAGCATTAGTTTCTCTATATGAATAAATGCAGCCACATACAAATATCTCTACTGTCCATTTCTCTGAGTGGTAAAACTGATTTTTTTTCTACAGCATTTCTATTCTTACCATACCAGAGAAGTCTGCCGGCTAAACAATTAACTAGGATTGGACAATAACTTATTTAGTCTCATTTGCTCGCTGTATTTGCTTATTGTATTGTTGGTTTTTGTGGCCTGCACTGGTCTGGTCTGGCCTTTACTCTTGACTCCATCATGTGCCCAAGAACAGTACCTGATACATAGTAGATGCCCAATTAAAATTTTCTCAGTTTTACATCTATATATACACACACACACCACACATACACAGCTTGTCTGATTGCTTGGCTCTTAGGCTTGTGTCAATTACACACAGTGGAAGGACAAGTTCAACAGTTGTTCCAGTGGATACCTTTGGGAAACTTCTCAGCATGGAAGACCTAGAAATAGGTCTTGTTCTAGCTTTACCAGGGCATAGATGGCCCTGGCTGATTGAGTTGCCTGGCATGCAGATGAAGTTTTAGAAACTAAACCTGACATAGCTGTATGAGCTTAGAGCTGAGATTTGACCTGTGAAATGGTGCACTGTACTGATGACCATGGGCAAGAATTGTCCTCACCACTTTCCCCAGGGCACTGATGCTTGCATTATTCCTGTAGGTAAGTAGACTATTAAAAAGTCATATTTGTAGGACACTTAGTTGTAACTGTGTTCCTTTACAGACAGGTAGTTTCTCTAGAAGTATTGCATGTGCATAATCCTCTTTATGAATTACAATTAGAGGCTTTCATGCTTGAACAGTTTTATCTGCTTTGGCCCAATTAAATCTGGCAGGATAAATATTTAAGAGGGAGAGGTGTACGGTTTTATAGGTAAATCTGTGAACGTTGCTTCTTACTGAGGTTCATTGTATACAAACTGCTTTTCATGTTAACAGCACTCAAAGTGCTTCCCTGAAACTTCACCAAGTGGGTTAAGCGACACTCCTTGTATTAAGCCTTCCAGCATGTATTTTAGAAGTTTACTGCCTCATTGTTTCTAAATAATGCATTTAACAGAAGGAGGTAACCATGTTGACTTCCTCTAAGAGTATCACATATTTAGATACAGTCAACCCGAAAGCTCCATATTCAGAAGTCTATACTTAGATCCCAGCTGTTTGTTTTGATTTCTAATTCATAGTTACTCACTGAATGGGTTTTTGCAACAGAAGATGAAAGAGGATTTTGTTTGCTTATATATTACCCGTATGTAAGGGTTTCCCTTACTTTTCATTGAGGAAGTTAAATTCCTTTTAATGATGACGAGATTTTTTTTTTAATTAAACCCAGCCAACTTTGCCCTTTCTTTCTGCTCGTAAAATGAGCATTATTTCCTAGGTATTACAAAGGCCAAATATTATATTTTAATATCATCATGAAATGGGATCATATTTTTGAAACATTGCCACGTGTCTGCACATTCTTCAACTAGGCTCTTGTCTATTGGAGCAGTGGAGTTTCAGTGTTTCAGGGGAAGGGTAGATACACCCACCAGGAGAACTTTACCATTTCTCAGCATCAAGGGTCAAATTTAAATTTTATTTGCATTCTTAGGAAAACAACAAGCTTGAAAATCATGCTTTGGAGAGAGAGAAAATTTCATAAATTCCTTTAGCATATCAAAGCTCAAGCATGGAAAGCTCTTGGCGGGTATTTCTAGTGTTCACCAATACTCTGCTGAGCTCCTTGAAGTTGGTGAGGCCATGCATCTACTACTGGCTAATGGACCACAGGACCACATGCAGACGTAATGAGTGTTTCTTCTGGACTAAGTGAAATACCTGTTCAACTTTCCCGTTTAATGGTGAGCCTTGAGTGGTGCATTAACATGGCCGAGCTGCAAGACTGAAGCAGCATGCATTGATGGGTAATCTCATGGAAGACAGTTGCACTGGAGGGTCACCTGACCCACAATAGATTTTATGTGTTCAAGAAATAAACTTCATGTGTTAATCTACCAAAACTTGGGGCTTGCTTATTACTACAACATAACCCAATTCTATTTTGCTTAGAACAGGCTCAGATCATTGTATTTTCTTTCATGAGGCAGATAAAATACCTCTTCTGCTGTATGATGGCCAGGATATGAGTTTTACTGTTTCAGAATAGGAGAAAGGAAAGGCACTGAACCCACCTCTTCAGAATGGAGGGATTATAAGACAAAGAAGGGAGACAAAGGGAGATCAAGAAAGGCAAGCATGGATGAGGGCTTTTGTTTTATCATTTCTCAGTGTTGGTGTGGTAGAGTAGGAGTATAGATATCTGGATTCTTCCAAAGCCGCCTTCTTTGTCAATTTCATTTCCCATTTCTCATCGTGTATGTTTACTTTTATCATTCAGTAATTAAGTTTTCTCTTCCCTGGCCCTGGAGTTTTTATTGTTGCCCTTACACACTCCTATGTAATTCTCCTTTTAGTCCTGAGGTTACAAACACTCATTGGTACTCATGTTAGACTCATGATCCAGTGGAATAGAAGCATTGCCTTCCAAAACTGGTTTCAAAGGATGATTTAGTTGGATAAAGTACAGTCAGTATACGTCCAAACTCCCTGATTACTGAAATCAGTCACTCTAGTTTCTCTGCACGCTTTAGTATCTCTGACCAAGTTAATAATTTCCATTTTGCTTTCCTCTGAATACGTTTGCCAAATTTTCTACTAACCAGCACATTCCATCGCATTCTTAATATTCCCAATGTTTCTTGGGTTAAGATTCGCTCCTCTATTATTATGATGCTCTCCTAGGATGTCTTACAAGTGCTATTTTTCTAGATAGCATTTCATTTGGCCTTCACTACTTTGCTGATGTGCTTATAAGCACATGCTTGCAGGTTGCTCACTGTTGGTATCTAAACCAAGTTCTGATTAAGCCTGTTAATTTCATCTACATTTTACAAAAGCCAAAGCTTTGCTTCCTCCAATTATAGGTTCAGTTTTTTTTACCAGTTGTCATACATCTTCTTTACTTGCCACCAGCCAAGCTTGCAGTCAGTTGGTGATAATTACTCTATCCTGAATTGCCACAACCTTTTGATCTCATTTCATAATGTTTTATTTTAACTATAAATTGCACATGGCTTTAATATAACCTTGTCCAAATCAATGCAGAGAAATATTGTTATCAGTATATAAAGTCAGGAGGCTTAAGAATTTGCTTCTTTCTGGTTTCATTGTCACAAGGTAATTCATTTCTAATACTTAAACGTGAGATGAAACACCTATAGCTGTAAACTAAGATATGGTGATGTGGATGTTGCTGAGATTTGGAGTATGTTGAAGTCCAGGTGACTAGGATATCTCTTCAGAGAGACAAGACTAGAATGTTCTTTGTAACCTAGAAAGTCGAACTCTAACCAGTTGCATTGTATTCAATCTGAATAGATGGGGGAAAGTGGACCTAGAAAAGAGGAGTAAAAAAAATATGTCCAAAAGGGGAGATACACTGGACCTGAGGGACACACATTTTATAATCAACAAATAGAGTTTGGTGCACTGTGCTTGCCTGCCCCACTACAACAGATTTATCCATAGCCAGAACTATCCACCTCCTTTGGCTCTAAGTTCATGCTGACCACACAACTTATAAATTACTGTTTTGGTTTCCCAGAGAACTTGACACAAGGTAGGAGATGCACTGGACCATGGTGATGAGTGTTTGAGTTATGGATAAAGTGACCATATGCCCTGCTTTGTCCTAAACAATGACAATTTGTACCTCTTGTCCCGGCTTAATTGTTAATAGTTACTTTTTTTTTTTAATCTTAAAAGTGTTGCAGTTTCGACAATAAATAACGTGATCATTCTAGTTTACGGGTAATTCTTTAGCAATGACTTTACTTGGATGCAATTTATACACCAGCCTCTTCTGTGTAGTCTGTCTCTGAGATCCTGATCAGCACAGAATAGACTGACAAATTAATTTGCTAGATCTGCAAATATGAGGAACAGACTGCAAACTTTGGGATTCCACCAAGATGCCACCCTGTGAAATGCTGAATGATTTCTTCTTGGACATCTCTAATTCATTTCTTACTTTCCTGTATGTGAAATTATGGTGGACTTGCTTTTAGACTTTTTGGCTAGGTTACACTTAACTTTCTAGGCAATTATCAGCTTTTAAATTGTCCTAAGAGATTTTAAGATGTAAAGAATTTCTTAAAATTAACTGCAACTTTTTTGAAGGGTCTCAAGAATGTTTGGAATCACTAGGAACAGAAGACTGAGTTAGTGTAGGATGCTTGGGAAATGAAAACCATGAGAATTTTAACTCCGAGAAATGTCATGTAGTCGATCACAGAAATGAGAATAGAATATACAGCTGGTAAAAACTACCGAACGGTTGAGAAAGATATTAATTCCCCCCAAAATAGTTGTCCCATCATTGAATATTTTGGTTGCCTAAGCTATACAATGCTGTCATGATGATATTTAGAAAACTACCCTCATAGAATTCATAAGGACTCATGTATCCAGCAATTCCCAAGGGTAAACAGGACTAAGACCTAAGCAGGAGCTGTGCCCTGACCAGCCTGTGGTATATCTGATGTTTACCACTACCAACGGTTATGATATTCTTTGCCTTGTGGATAGATATCAATGATAAATTAATATTTCTGGTTATTAGTGTGTAGATGGTTTCTTCAGGGGCTTGTCACAATCAGTCATAATACAGAATAAAATAAGACTGCTATAAACCTACCACTTGAGTTATGTAATATTTAAACTAGAAACTGTTGTAAAAGACATTTTAAAAGTTCTGTTTGTGACTGTCTATTCTTGAGGTATAGGGTAGGGAGACAGTGAAGGTGTATTAGGAATTATTGTCTTAGATGTTTTCTAATCCATAAAAATAGTAACCAATATTTGCTTATATGTGAGAGAGGGTTATTCTTTTCATTATTCTTTTCATTCTTGGCACTTTTTGGTCTTGTATGTCTGCTTTACCCAGAATTATTTAGACTCTAAATATTTAAAGTAAGTCCATTAAATACAAAGGAATTTTTCCCCATAGTATCATCATATGTAAACTGAATCTTTCTTTCTTTAATTACAGTGTGATGATTCCTCTTAACTGCTGGAACATGACCAATGATTTTAAATAATGGGAGGATGGGAAATGGCTTGTTTATTTCAACTGGTCAGCCATTTACGCAGAGATGAAGTAAGTCTAAATTTCCTTTTCACTCTTCAAGTGAACCTGCTGACTTTGTTTTTTTCTTTCTTTTTTGGCTGTGGTGGGTCCTCGTTGCTGTGCACAGGCTTTCTCTAGTTGCGGTGGGCAGGGGCTGCTCTTTGTTGCGGTGCACGGGCTTCTCATTGCAGTGGCTTCTCCTTGCGGAACACGGGCTCTAGGCGTGTGGGCTTCAGTAGGTGGCACGCGGGCTCAGTCGTTGTAGCTCGCGGGCTCTAGAGCGCAGGCTCAATAGTTGTGGCGAACAGACTTAGATGTTCCATGGCATGTGGGATCTTCCCGGGCCACGGCTCAAACACGTGTCTCCTGAATTGGCAGGTGGATTCTTAACCCCTGTGCCACCAGAGAAGTCCCTGACTTTGTTCTATTGGATAGGAACAAATTGGACTTCTAACCCCATGTCTACTGTCATACAAATGCATGCCATTAATCATGAGGAAGCAGGTAATGAATGACAATACAAACTTAAAAGGTCTCCTGTAGGTGTGACAATTACATCTACTTCATATGGCTTAGATTGCTTTAAATAGCTGTCTGCATTATTTCTGTTTCTCTTTGTTCTTTTCCCTTTTATCTATTTCCTTTCTATGTGACCAAAGACAACATTACTGAAAATCTGGAAAACAGACTCTAAATAATATAAGCATAATCAGTAAGTCCAATCAATAGTGATGGTTCCTGCTAGTGCTAGAGATCCTATTTATTTTGAAGTTCAACTCTTGTATTAATCCTTGGATTTATTTTTGTCTGAAAAAACAAATGATTTTTATTTTTTAGCAAAAATCAACTTGAAAACTAGCTTTTTTGTGAAATAGTTTTTATTTCTTATTCAAAAAGTAATATATTCCTATGATAAAACATTAAAACATTTTAAAATATCTATGATTAAGAAAGTGAAATTACTTGTACTGCAACTGTATGGAGATATAGTTGTATAGAGATATAAGTGTTATCTATGGGTCTAGATCTAGATATATCTAGATCTAGATCTAGATATAGTTGGAGAGAAATAGCGAGAGCAAGATGGTTAATCCCTATATCCAGAAATCTGAAGAAACTTTAAAACTGCTAAAATTAATTTTAAATAATTGGATTAAAAAACAAATATACATTTAAAGCTTGTGTTTTCTTATGCAGAAAATTGTAAGACACTGATGAAAGAAATTAAAGATGATACAAATAGATGGAGAGATATACCATGTTCTTGGATTGGAAGAATCAACATTGTGAAAATGACCTACTACCCAAAGCAATCTACAGATTCAATGCAATCCCTATCAAACTACCAATGGCATTTTTCACAGAACTAGAACTAAACATTTCACAATTTGTATGGAAACACAAAAGACCCCGAATAGCCAAAGCAATCTTGAGAACGAACAACGGAGCTGGAGGAATGAGGTTCCCTGACTCCAGACTATACTACAAAGCTACAGTAATCAAGACAGTATGGTACTGATACAAAAACAGAAAGATAGATCAATGGAACAGGATAGAAAGAAAGCCCAGGGATAAACCCACGCACATATGGTCACCTTATCTTTGATAAAGGCGGCAGGAATGTACAGTGGAGAAAGGACAGCCTCTTCAATAAGTGGTGCTGGGAAAACTGGACAGCTACATGTAAAAGTATGAGATTAGATCACTCCCTAACACCATACACAAAAATAAGCTCAAAATGGATTAAAGACCTAAATGTAAGGCCAGACACTACCAAACTCTTAGAGGAAAACATAGGCAGAACACTCTATGACATAAATCACAGCAAGATCCTTTTTGACCCACCTCCTAGAGAAATGGAAATAAAAACAAAAATAAACAAATGGGACCAAATGAAACTTAAAAGCTTTTGCACAGCAAAGGAAACCATAAACAAGACCAAAAGACAACCCTCAGAATGGGAGAAAATATTTGTACATGAAGCAACTGACAAAGGATTAATCTCCAAAATTTACAAGCAGCTCATGCAGCTCAATAACAAAAAAAGAAACAACCCAATCCAAAAATGGGCAGAAGACCTAAATAGACATTTCGCCAAAGAAGATATACAGACTGCCAACAAACACATGAAAGAATGCTCAACATCATTAATTATTAGAGAAATGCAAATCAAAACTACAATGAGATATCATCTCACACCAGTCAGAATGGCCATCATCAAAAAATCTACAAACAATAAATGCTG